>NC_026001.2:42568383-42605518 GCF_000442705.2 Elaeis guineensis | reverse complement strand
GAATACCAGCGCACAACCCCCACTGGCAGGGTCCACAAACACCAGCGCACAACCCCCACTGGCAGGGTCCATAAATACTAGTGCACAACCCCCACTGGCAGGGTCCACTGAGTACCAACGTATAATCCCATTGGTGGGGCCCACTGAAACATAGTTAGGCTGAGAGCATAAATTCGATCTGTATCAAAATACTTTGTATCATAATATATATCATAATTTTTTATTGAATATGTGCATAAATCGATATACCATAACATTTCAAAAGCACTTTTCTTTCAAAACATAATTTCATAAATCATGTATAATTTCAGAGAATAATTATTTATTTTCAGAATAAATATGAAATATCTCGAGAAAATAATTCATTACTTACCTTTCACGGAGCACTGAATTAACAGATCGACTAACTTCTAGGAGATTCTTCTGTGCCTATTATTCAAAATTATATTTTTACATTAATTTTAATTCAAAATTCAATCTAAACAAATCCCAAATCAAGACCTCACTTTAAATCAGACTCTTCCCTAAACTCGATTAAAATCATCAAATGAAGCCTTCCACTACGCTAATCCTAGAGGAATAACTTTAGAGAGAGAGAAATCTATTAAGAGAGAGAAACAACCTAGAGAGAGAAAATTCTAGAGAGAGAAAGTAGAAAGAGAAAGTCTAATTCCAGAGAGAGAAAGTCAGGGTTCAGACTGAAAGAAGAGAGAGAAACTCTCTCTCTCATCATTTTTTTATTATTATTTTCTTATTTATTTATTTATGTATATATATATATTTATTTATTTTTATTTTTATTTATTATTTTTTTCTTTTCTTTTCTTTTCTTTTTTCTTCTTTTTCTTCTTTTTCTTTCCTTTTCTTTTTTTCTTTTTCTTCTTTTTCTTTTCTTTTTCTTTTCTTTTCTCTTTTTATTTTCCTTCTTCTTCTTCTTCTTCTTCTTTTTTTTTTTTTCTCCCGTGGGTTTCCTTTGGGTCGAAACAGGGGACGGCAGTCCCCTCCTTGTGCCAGGCCGTTCAAGCCACGGCCGCCGTGGTGGAGGCCGATGGCAGAGGGGGGCCACTCCCCCGGTCGCAGAGGAGCATTGTCGGCGGTCAATTTCGATCGTCGGTGCCGGAAAATCCACGGGAAAAAGAGACCAAAACAGAGGTCCCTTTTTTCGATCGAAAATCGGTGATTTCCGTCGCTGGCAGCCATGCACAAGGGCATGGGAGGAAGGGGAAGGAAGAGGGGAAGAAGAGAAAGACTCACCTCAGCCTCTGGTGACCTCGTCGGTGAGCAGTCACGGCGAGAACAAGGCAAGGATCCGCGGCTCTACTTCGAAAAAATCAGAGAGGAAAAGAGGAGAAAAGGGCCGATGATCGGCTCCAAGGGAAAGGAGAGGCCTTCTTATAGAGGACCCTAGGACTTCGAGAGGTCCTAGGATTCTCGATCTCGTCCGGATCTCGCCGGAGAAGAAGACTCCTATCGGGAGTCTTCTTCCCAGTTTTTTCCTCTATTTTTTTTTTTTTTTGGGCTTGGGTCTGCTGGATTGGGCTTGGGCTTGGCTAGGTTTTGGGCTATGACAATCTATGTACACAAGGTACCATGGTGATCTCAGGTCAAAAGATCACATGCACCACTCCTACTGAAGAACCATCTATTGACATGCTGTAAGGCTACATCAGATGTTCTTTCTGCGGGTCAGTTCTGTGAACTCATTCTCTAATGAGCACCTATATCCTTGTATTAGTATCACCATATAAGTGGTTATGAGATCAACTACCCTCTTTATTGAGCATACATAGGATGTACCAGTCCTATCGGAATCATCAATCTCTGACTCGATGATCCAACAACTGAAAATATTTTAGATTTGGGTTATCAAGATTTTAGGTCTTACTGGCATGATCTTATAAATATTTTATAAATAAAAATAACTAATATCATACAAATGAGTAGGAATAAAATAAAAAAAAAATTCCTTCGCATCCCCATGCGATTGGCTTGTAGTGCACTATTCTTTCATTCTCAATTTTCCACACACAAGAGAACCTTTCTCTGTTCCTTTCACACCCTTAAGAAGAATTCTTTCTCTAATTTTTTATGATAAAAATTAGATCTAATCTGATTTTTCATACTAAAAATCATATGAAATCTTGAGTTCTAGAAAAACTCAAAAGAAAGACCCAAGAGAAGACTTTTCCTCTCTCTTCTTCTCCCTTTTTTTCCTTGATCTAAAACTCTAGGAAGCCCCAAACACTCAACCAATTTTTTTGATATTTTTTCTCTAAATCTTTATGTTAAAAATTAGATTCAATCTAATTTTTATTTAAAAAAAAAATAAAAAAAAATCTATGAGAAGAACTCCTTCTCCAAGACTGTGCACAAGAAAGAAGATCCTTCTTCTTCCTTCTCTTTCTCTCATTGGAAAGAACTTTTCTTCTTTAATTTTTTGCTGTAAAACTAGCAAGAGAATCTCTCTTTGATGCCTAAGAACCAGCAGCAAAAGCCTCACAAAATCTCTTCAAAAGGGGTTGGGAAGAAAGCCTAGATAAATAGGATATGGGGTGTCCAAGTCTTGGATGCCCCTCCTTTCTTTTTGGTGACCAAAATAAGAGGAAATGCCTACTTTTCTCATGAAAGAGAGGGGAAGACGTCGGACCTTTCTTGGGCCAAGATATCTCATGGTGAAAGTGAGTGGAGGCATGGAGGATCACTTAAATAGATGGTGTTTAGTTGGTTTTATCCTATTCCAAATAAGTCCCATGAATCTTGATTAAACTCTAACTAATTCTTGGATCCAATCCTATCTAACTTAGAAATTAATTATAATAACTAACTAATTAGGTCCTAACCTAATTATGAAATCAATTAGGTCCCAATCTAATTAAAAAATTAGTTAGATTAAAATCTCATTGATCCAGAGATTGATTCTTGATGGATATCAGAGAAGTTGTTGATCCATAGGACTTGATCCAATCAAGCCTATTATCCAATAAGATTTGATCCAATCAAAATCTATATCAAACTAAATTGAATCTTATTTAACTTAAAATTTGATTTGCATCCTGAGATCAATTAGAACAAGCCCTGTTATCCACATCCAATCAATCCAAAGCAAATCCAATTAAATCTAATTTAATTAAATTTGATCCAATCTTCATTGCTCCATCAAATTAAGCCAATTAACAATCATATTGTTAATTAATTATTTTTTTAATTTATCAATTATTAGTAAATAATTTATTACAATCTTTGCAAAGGATTAATCATCAATCACATTGATAATTAAATCCTTTAACGATTCATAATCGTTGATCAGTCATTTGATCAGACAGTACTTTATGTGTGAGACCCCATAGGTTCGAACCTAAGCTAGTAGCATAAGAATAATTCTTGTATTAATCGATGTTACCATCTAGCAATGGTTCCTGATATCCGGATAGGCCGAATGTATGCCCAGCAACACTCTAGAATCTATGTGCATATAGTTACCATATAATTCATCTCTTTGACTCTTGATACTTAAGGATGACTAAGGATTAAACTGTCAACCCAGGATGAGTGGTCCACATTGTGTTTCAATCTCAAAAATCCTGTGACTCTTCACTAGAACTACTTTGGCAAAAGTTTTGCTAAATTGAAATATAGTGATGCATTATCTTTAATTTTACTTGGAGCGGTCAATCACATCTTGACTCACACTCAAACTTTACAAGTACTTGACTGTACTCAGAATCCTTCCATCATCGAATTAAAAATTAGGATAATCCAGCACCAAAGTATAGTGAGTTGCTTGCAAGTCACCGAGGCAGCCTCAAGTCTGAAGGACACATATATCCATGTCCCATCAAAGCAATGCTTGACAGTAGAGTGCTTCGAAAGTGGTCACGCTCAATGAAATGTACTCCTACAGATCACCCATATGCCATTCCCATGTCACCACATGCCTTGGTTAAGAGGACAACCAACTAAAATGGCATACAACAACCTACACTCGATATAATTATCATCTTTATAACAATTGTATCATTTGGTTGTGAGCAGGATTTAAGAACTACTTGATAAATCCTCTTTTGTCATTTTGAAAGAAGCTTTAAGGACTTCATCATAACATATGAGTTTTATTTAGGAAGATGTATTCCTTATGATGAATCTATCAGATAATATTTATCAATTTATAATTTATATACTTGTATAGAGCACAATCATCTACAACCTAAATGATTGGCTTTAGGACATATTTTCCAACATATGCCATATGGGATGCCCCTTATATAAGGTATGAAGGGGCGCCATATATTTTTCCATGGGGCGTCAACTCTTGGCGTCCCTTAATTCTTACATGATCAAATTAATTTTTTCAGCATGGAAACTCAAGTGCAACGTATGGAATAAGAGGTGTTTTATCTGTAGAAGGACTCTTCCTCTGCATAAAAAAATTTGGATGCCATCTTATGGCGTGTGGAATTAAGGGAGCACATGAGAATTCAAGAGTCCATGACATTAAGGACTCTTCCATAAACTCAACGCATATATGAAAGGGTGTCCCAATTTATTTGGCATTTAAACTCCTTGCCAGAGAAGGGCTCTTCCTTCTCTTCTGTGCCCATAATTTAAAGAGCCATATCATGACACGATGAAATAAGAAACGTGTGGAATAAATGGTAAGGAATTTAAGAGTTTGACATGAAATGGACTCTTCCATTTCTTTGTACAAAAAGAGAGAACGTCAAGATAAATTTGGCATGGAGTTCCTTCTTAGAGAAGGACTCCTCCTCTTTCATGCCCACATTATCCCAAGATGCCATCTGATGGTGCATAAAATTAAGGGATGTGTGGAACATGTAAGGAATTTAAGATACTTAGTTAAGAAGGACTCTTCCTTCTTAATGCCAAAATTAAATGGGGCATTACAATTATATGGCATGTGGTTTTGATGTGGAGAAGGCTGATTCATATGAAACTCTTCCAATAAAAATCAGATAAACCACCTAACAATTAAATGGTTCAAACCCAATCACATTAGGTCAAGACAACAAGTAAAGGGTTAGCACAAATACATTTACACTAAACCCAATTGGGAACTTGGGTTAATCATGTACTAGCAATTCAATTAACCCATTAGATTTACAATAAATCCAAATAGATTGTACCAAGATCAAATTCTTATTGTGTATGACCCATTGAGTTCTAAATCTAGCTAGCAGTGGATCAGACTCATGATATAACCCTAATCCGATTAGATTAGGTCAGCTCAAGAGTCTCAATCAACTAGGACTCTTCGTAAATGATTCTTGAATTAAATTTTTTAATTTGATAAGTCTACAGGTCAAGATTGATGTCTAGCAACGTATCATGATTATCTAGAAGATTTAAAATTGGATAAAAATATCAAAATTATCTTTTCGTGGTGAGTTATCGTGTAATTCAATCCTTCGAGCACACAACATCTTGAAAAGACTATAGATATAGAAATATGTCAAACCCAAATACCTAACCATATGTATCTCGATCCGATGATGATGACACGATTGATGAATCAATAAAAATTATTTCTACTATTCATCCTTGCTTTGGCCAGAGACTCTCAGAGTCATCATCCTATGAGATCACATAGGATGTTCTCTTCTCCTACAAAGAGTGATCGATTCCTTATTGACCACTCACAATCTTCATGCACACTTCACCATATCCAGAATATCCCACACACATCTCAAAGTGGTGTGCTAGGGAATAAACAAAAGTAAAGATCTATGTATACAAGGTACCATGGTGATCTCAGATCAAAAGATCATATGCACCACTCCCACTGGAGAACCATTTGTCGATATGCTGTAAGGCTCTATCAGATGTTCTTCTTATGGGTCAGTTCAGCGAACTCATTCTCTAATGAGTACCTATATCTTGTATTAGTGTCACCACACAAGTGATTGTGAGATCAACCACCCTCTCTATCGAGCATACATAGAATGTACCAATCTTACCGGTATCATCGATCTTTGACTCGATGATCTAATGATTGAAAATATTTTAGATTTAGGCTATCAAGATTTTAGATCTCACTGGCATAATCTCATCATGACCTTAAAATCATTGTCCTAATCTATGGGGTTTATCATAATCATAGAAATATGATGCAGCAAATGATAAAATACAATACCTCATGAATAAAATAACTAATATCATGCAAATGAGTAAGAAGATATTACAGAAAAGTTCTTCGCATCTCCATATGATTGGCTTGTAGGGCACTATTCTTTTAAATTGAAGCTTTCAAGAAATATGGGGTCTCGATCGAAGCCCCTTTGAAAGAAAATAAAGAGTGGAAGCCTGTATTGATGCCAGGGGATCCTCCAAGGAATGGGCCACAAACAAAGACTCCCTCGTTGTGTCGAAGATCGAGGATGCCACCTCGAGTTAGAAGACCTAAAAGCCCTCAAAGGTAGCATCATCATTCGTCGATGCATCGATCTCCCTAGGGAAGATTGATTAATTATACTCTTTTGAATTCTTTCAAGGCACAAGTGCTTATGGAAATTTAGGAGCAACTACCCAGGGCCACAAAATTGAAAACCAAGCCTAAACACCATGACCCTAGGAAGTATTATCTCTACTATCGTGATAATGGATATGATACCAAAGACTTTATTCAGCTTCAAAACGAGATTGAGGAGCTTATTTGGAGAGGCAGGCTCGATTGCTTTATCCACCAAATAAGGGAGGGCCTAGCATATATTAAATGTGTGCCCTAGATGCCAGATTGGCTGAACATTCCTGTACAAATCTAAGGGCAAATTTATAATTTTGACTATAAATCAATAAATGGGTTATTCTTCTATCACATTGTGTACATTGTGTTGTGATACATCCTTTGAGTTAGTAAGAATGTCAATTCATATTTTCAAGAGTTGAAAATTTAAGGCATGAATTTACATAACTAACTCATAAACAGCTCCTGACCGTAGGATCATCACGAGGATGGTGATCGATCCAGAAGGTTGGTGTACGATTGCTTTCTTAGGATAGATGTGTCTTGAGTCTATGGTGTGGAGACATCGAGCGAGAGTACAGATATTTATTGAGAATGAAGTACTGAGCATGACCATATCGAGCAGTCATAAGGAAGTCTATCTTCTCGTCGATAACTAGCTCGACGCTGCAGTTGTGTGTCTAGTTCTTTGACCTGAGGTGCATCGACAGTTCACCTTGAGTGTGTTATAGTTTGACTACACCATAACTCATCTCCTAGCCATTCAAATCCTGAGATATATGTTGGCTGTAGCATATTTATTGTAGGAACTAGGTCGCACCAAGATGGGATCTATCAACCTCGGTAGATGAGAGTATCCTATGATGATCGAAAGATCGAGTCCTTAAGCCCATGGCCATGGTAGAGTGAAATAATGAAAAAGAGTTTTCCATTGAGATTTCACATCGGACTCGGATCGATCGATTGATTCATATGACTTATGTTGGGTTTGATGAGTTCACCTTAACCCAATTCAATCGGGACTCATGATAGAGGAACTCAATCGCACAGGTAGCTCATCGAGAGGTTCATCTTCAGTTCTGATGGATTGCCACCACATACTGCTAGGTGTCACTGGTGGATTTTGGGAGCAATTAGAATGATATTGATGATCGATCATTCTAATTGTCTGAATCAGAAGAGTTCTGGTCCATCGAAAGGAGTTTCGATGATGTCGATGATGAGATCATGACATGTCTCATTATCATATGGAATTGAACCTAACTGGGTCACACAAAAATGGTTAGGTCTGGATGTCATCAATTGGGCTAACCCAATTGATTTGGATAAGATCCAATTAGGTTCAAGAAAATCGTGCTAGCACACGATTGAGCCTAACTTTCTCCTCATGTAATCTTTTCTATCTTGATGAGTCAAATGTGATTTGACTCACCCAGAGAATCTTGAGAAGATTTTCTCAGTCTAAATGAAGCTTGTCCAGCTCAAAAAAGGCTTGTCTTAATTCATGAGATAAATTTAAGACAAGCACCTGCTAATTCCTGTCACCTGCCAATTTCATTTTAGGACATCTATCAAATGTTGACATATGGGTCTTAAACTGAAGAGAGCTCATTGAAGAATTTTTGTGGAGTATCCACATGCCAAAACCATATTAATTGGGCACCATAATTAATTATGGTGTGAGCCAATTGGATTAAAGTGGGCACCCCAAATGGATAAGGATGAAAGAGTCCTGATTAACATGGACTCTTTGGTGCCACTTGCTTGTGCTTATCCAATGTTGGTGCCAACTTTTGGAGATAAGGTGGGGTTCTTATCTGATGAGATCAAATGATATCACTCCATCAATCAAAATTTTTTCAAAATTAATTAATATTTTTTGATTGATCGAATGATGTGGCACTGCGCATCATACAGGATCTATAAATTCCCTGTCTATGCCTAGGGTTTATGGTTTTCTGCTCAATACCCAGCCAAAACGAGAATCCTCTCAACTTCTCCACATCCTCCCTACTCTCCTCCCTCCCCTCTTCACATCCAAGGAGTTGGACATCCATCTGGCAAAGGTCCAAGGCATGGTGATGCCTGGAACAGGAAGGTTGCAGGACATCTTCGACAGGCTGCTACTTCAACTTCAGAAGGAGTTCTGAAGCACTTCAAATTAGATAGAGATCTAATTTTTGGAGCATAAATTTATGAGGAGAAGATATTACAGGTCCTACCTAAGTGGATATCAGTAGAGGTCAGGCACTTGCATAGCTACATCAAAACCTGGGCTGTGCTGAGATTATCTACAGGGTAATCAGATTACCCTTGAGATATGTCTATACTTCTCATACTTTTAGATTTAATTTTAGATTTTAAATATCAGATAATAAAATTAATTTAACAAATATTAGATTTAAAATAGTATAAGATAAAATTTTTAAAATTATTTCATCCCAGATTTGATGAAATCTGGAAGATCCTACAAGGGAAAAAGTGGTTTTTTCTTCAATTGGTATCAGAGTCAGGTTGATGGCTCAGTTTTAGATCTAATTTAGATCTGATTTTAATTTTAATTTATCTATATTAAAAGATTTTAGATGTCACATTAGATATGATAGGATCTAAAATTAAAATATTTAAAATTAAATCTAAGAAGATCTAACATGCATGAGATGCATGACTAGACTAGAATTAGTTGAATCCATGAATAGTCTTAAGTTTTATGTTTTAATGAGATTAAAATATGAATTAAATCTAATTTATTATTTATTTTTTTGATATTATAAGTGTTATAATTAGATCAAAAAATAAAAAAAAATTTATTTTTTTATAAAATTGATCTGTTGCATGCCTAGACTAGTTGTAGAATTGTTCCAGTAACTTATCTAGAATAGATTTAATTTTGAATAGTTTAATTTAAATTTTATTTTTTAGATATTACATGTAATGTATCAGATCTAAAAGCATGTTAATTGATCAATTTTTGATACATGAGATATATGCAAAGCATGTATTAGTTAGATCTTAAATTGCATATGTGATATGTTAATTTAGATCTAACTAGTTTTGTAGTTAAATTTATATTTCTGGTTAAGGTGTTCCTCATGGCGTCCAATCATAAGAACAAAGTAGATTTAAAGGCCCTCTTCTCTCATTCAATGGGATGTTCTTATGACGTGTAGGGGTGCTGCGTGTTCATCCTTAATCAGAAATCAAAACTTACTTTTCTGCAAAACCCTAGATCCTGATACCCTAGGATTTATTTATATGTTTTATTTATGAACCCAAACTTAATTAATAAATTAAGCTTATAAAATTAAGTTAGGTCTAAAATTGAGAATTTTAGATCTAAGATATTTTCATAAAATTAGATTTGGGCTTGGATAGCTCAATTAGGTCTAGCAGTTGATCAAATCAAATCAAGAATTGATTAGGTGGATCATGAAAGTAATAATTAACCAGCCTAATAGAATTAAGTTTGGATCAAGGTCGAATCACATTTAGATATGACTCGATCAAGTTAAGACCTAATTTGGCTCAGTGGTTAGAGTTTGGATTGTAGGCTAACCCAATTAGTTCTGTTTCGATAATTGTTGGTGGGCAGGTGTGACCGACTGATTTTTAATTGGGAGCTACTCAACTCGAATGTGTTCTTATCGAGTTAATGGCATATCTCTCCCACCGGTCTCACTTACCTGGCCATATGTGTTGACTTAGTTCTGATTAGAGGTGGCTAACAATTCGAGCTGACCCATGCCACTAGGTTAGTCATAATTGTTATGACTATGTCAAGTCAAGTTTAATGAGACCTATATCAAATCTCCTTAAGAAAATATTAAGTCTAGGACTTCCACCATTGTGGATGTGCGGGCCCTTCCCGGGGTTGATTGTTCTCGGTTGGATACAGTGGCTCAGTTGCACCGGAAAGATGCAACCATGTCTATTAGGCATTGGATGCTACGAATTAGAGGATGGGTTGGGCTCAATATTTTGGATACGATGAGGGACCCAATCAGAAATCTAGTTCGTGCAAATGGTGGATCTGACTTAACTAAGGATTGGAGAAATATTCCAGACATGGTGAGCTTCATGAATTAGAGACCAAGTTTTGGGTGCATCATGATTAGAGAATCATTGGACAAGAGTTGTCCACTCATCGATTGACCCATCACCAATAACTATTAGGTGAGGTGATGAGCTAGTTGGTGAGACCGCACCACCCACTAGAAATCACTGATCACAGAGATTTTCACATCTCTACCAAGGGAGTGTAGGGATTGAGAAAATAGTGGGAGCCTAATTTGTTTAAAAATAAAATCTCTAAATAAATTGGTTAAATCTGATTACAAAATCTAACTAGAAACTTTCGACTCTCTACAGGAAACATGTCTACCTCCAACCCCCTGACCAAAATACTAGACACCCACAGATTGACTGGACCAATTTCAAAGACTGATTGAGGAACTACAGAATTATTTTGAGTTTCAAAAAATTGACTCATTCTTGGACCAGGACCACCTGCCATGCCAGCACGTCCGACTGCTGAACAGAGAGCATCTTTGAAAAAGTGGATGGATGATGATAACAAAGCAAGGTACTACATGTTGGATGCAATGTCTGATGACTTGTAGCACCAACATGAGAATATTTTGACTACCCACCAAATGTTGGCTCACCTACAAGAGTTGTTTGGTGAACAGAGTCGCGCAGCCAAGTATCAAGTCTGTCAAAGATCTTTTAAGGCCAAGATGCGTGATGGGCAGTTAGTCCAAGATCATTGTTTGACAATGATCAAGAATCTTGAGGAGCTTGAGAAGCTCGGTATCATCTTAGACAAGATTTTTAGATTGATGTGATCCTTCAGTCCTTGTCCGATGCATATGGTCAGTTCATCATGAACTTTCATATGCATAAGATGCAGTGTACCTTGGCGAGTTAATGAACATGCTGGTTACGGCTGAGCTTTCTATGAAGGGTTCAAAAGGCTCAGTTCTTACTGTGGAGTGGACTTCTTCCAAGAGAAAATCTTTTGAAAAGAAAAAGAGGTCTGCGAAGAAGCAGAAGATGGATGGGAAGAAAAGGAAGCGGAACTATCCTCAGTACCTAGCCACCTAAAGAACAAGAAGGATGGTCCTTCTGGAGGTATGCTCATTTTAGAATCTAACCTTACATTTCTTCTGCATCCAGTTGGGTGCTTGACTTGGTTTTAGTGCTCATTTGTGCACTTCTATACAAGATCTTGAGGAGAGCAGGAGGCTGAGGGATGGGGAGATGATCCTACGCATCGAAAATGGAGCAAGAGTTGCTGCTATGATCGTGAAAACCTATCCTCTACGATTACTATTAGGATTAGATTTAGTTTTAAGAGACTGTTATTATATGCTTGCAGTAAGTAGAATTTGATTTCTGTTTCATGTTTAGCACAAGAAGGCTATGTGATTAGCTTTCATAAGGATCATTATAATATTTTTTATGAAAATAATAAAGTTACAGATGGTTTTCTTATTAACAGTCTCTATCAGCTACATATTGATGTATCTGTATTTAATATCAAGCAAAATGTGAATGCCATAGGAATTAAAAGGCCTAAAGATAGTCTAAATGATAGGTATCTTGGCACCTAAGGCTAGGTCATATAGCGGAAGACAGGAATAACAAATTGAAAAAATCTGGACTATTGAGTCCGTTGACTTCTGAGTCATATCTAGTTTGTGAATCATGCCTTCAAGGCAAAATAATCAAGCTTCTTTTTGTGGGACATGGGGAAAGGGCCACAGACCTACTTGCCCTAGTACATACAGATGTGTGCAGCCCATTTGATGTGTCGGCTAGAGCCAACTAGTCTACTTCATTATCTTTATCAATGATATATCTAGGTACAGATATGTGTTTCTAATGAAACACAAGTCTGAAGCTTTTGAAAGATTCAAAGAATTCAGACATGAGGTAGAAAAACAGATAGGAAAGCCCATTAAGTTCTTTGATCAGATCGAGGAGGTGAATACCTTAGTCGAGAGTTTCTAGACTATCTTAAGGACAATGGTAAAGTCTCTCAGTGGACTCCACTGGAACGCCTCAACTCAACGGGGTTTCAGAACGGAGAAATCGGACCCTATTAGATATGGTCCGTTCCATGATGAGCTTCACGGACCTCCCTAAATTTTTTTGGAGACATTGTCTCATGACAGTAATTTATGTAGTGAATAGGGTTTTCTCTAAAATCATTCCTACCACACCGTATGAGATATGGCTTGGTAAGAAGCCAAGTCTGAATCATCTCAGAATTTGGGGTTGTCCAGCTCATGTCAAGAGACAACAGATGGACAAGTTAGAGTTCATGTCTTTTAGAGCTCAGTTCATAAGATATCCTAAAGAGTCATTAGGATACTACTTTTATATTCCAGAAGATCACAATGTGATTGTGAGTCAAAATGCTATTTTTCTTGAAAAATATTTATTCAAGATGGTGGCATCGAAAGAATAATTAAGCTCAAGGAGAATGTCTCCTAAGAGCAACGAGCTAAAGAACCTGAGGAACCAAATCAATCAGAACCAGCCTAACACAACCTCTTCCACCTTGTAGATCAACTAGGGTTTTTCGTCCTCCTGAAAGGTACTTAGGTACTATACAAGAGGATGTAGAGAAAATATTTCTCATGGGAAATGAGGCTCATGGTGATGATCTCAAGACCTATGACGAGGCGATATTAGATATTGACTCTGAGAAATGGTTAGAGGCAATGAGATCAGAAATTGACTCGATGCACTCAAACCAAGTCTGGACCTTGGTAGATCCACCTGAAGGTATTGTACCTATTGGGTGTAAATGGATCTTCAAGAAAAAGATAGATGCAGATGAAAATATGGAGACATTCAAGGCTAGGCTCGTAGCAAAAGGTTATAGTCAGCGTGAAGGCATTGACTATCAGGATACCTTCTCGCCCGTAGCCATGCTAAAATCCATCCGCACATTGCTTGCTGTTGCAGCCTATTTCGATTATGAAATATGCAGATGGACGTGAAAATGACGTTCTTAAATGGATATCTAGAGGAAGATATCTATATGGAACAGCCACTTGGTTTCACATTCAGTGATGATGATCACAGGATCTGCAAGCTGCAAAGGTCCATTTATGGACTTAAGCAAACATCTCAGAGCTGGAATACTCATTTCAATGATGTGATCAAAATATTTGGTTTCATCAAGAATGAGGAGGAACCATGTGTGTTCAAAAAGGTCAGTGGGAGCGCAATTGTCTTCCTCATATTGTACGTAGATGACATCCTCCTAATTGGGAATGACATTCCCATATTGACCTCAATCAAAGTATGGTTGTCTAAGGAGTTCTCTATGAAAGATCTAGGAGAAGCATCCTTTATACTAGGTATTAAGGTCTATAGAGATAGACCAAATAGGATGCTGGGACTTTCACAGAAGATGTACATAGAGGAGGTGCTAAAAAGGTTTAGCATGGAAAACTCCAAAAGAGGTTTATTACCTTTTAGACATGGCATTCATCTCTCCAAGAAGATGTGCCCTAGCACACCTGAGGAGATTGAATGCATGAGTAAGATCCCTTATGCTTCGGCAATAGGGAGCCTCATGTATGCCATGCTATGTACATGATCTGATATAGCCCATACTGTGAGTGTCACAAGTAGATATTAGTCGAATCCAGGTGAAGAGCACTGGACTTCTGTGAAATGTATCCTTAAGTACTTGAGAAGGACTAAGGATATGTTTCTAATCTTTGGGAATGGAGAATCTAGATTCAGGATATACGGACTCAGACTTTATGTCTGATATAGATGATCAAAAGTCGACATCTGGGAGTCTGTTCATTTGCAATGATAGTGCAGTCAGATGGAAGAGTTTCAAGCAGACGGTGATTGTTGATTCCACTATGGAGGTAGAGTACATTGCTGCATCGGAAGCTATGAAGAAGGTATTCTGGTACAAAAAGTTTACCGCAGAGCTTGGAGTGATGTCATTAGATGCCATACCTCTTTACTGTGACAATAATGACGTCATAGCCCTAGCTAAGGAGCCAAGTCTCACCAGAAGTCCAAGCATATCGAGCGGCGATTCCATTTGATCCGTGATTACTCAAAAAGGGTTATGTCGAGGTCAAGAGAGTTGACTCCACAGACAATATGCAGATCCGCTGACTAAACCATTGGGCCAGCAAAAGATCAAAGCCCACCTTGAGAAGATGAGACTTAGATATGTAGCCAATTGGCATTAGGTCAAGTGGGAGTTTGTTAGATGTGTGCCCTAGATGCCAGATTGACTGACACATTCCTGTACAAATCTAATGGCAAATTTATAATTTTGACTATAAATCAATAAATGGGTTATTCTTTTATCACATTGTGTACATTGTGTCTGTGATACATCCTTTGAGTTAGTAGGAATGCCAATTCATATTTTAAAGAGTTGAAAATTTAAGGCATGAATTTACATAACTAACTCATAAACAGCTCCTGACCATAGGATAATCACGAGGATGGTGATGATCTGGAAGGTTGGTGTATGATCTTCTTTAGGGTAGATGTATCTTGAGTCTACGGTGTGGAGATATCAGAGTGAGAGTATAGATATTCATTGAGAACAAGAGTACTGAGCGTGACCATATCGAGTAGTTATAAGAAAGTCTACCTTCTGTCGATGACTAGCTCGATGCTGCAGTTGTGTGTCTAGTTCTTTGACCTGAGGTACATCGACAGTTCACCTTGGTATGTTATAGTTTGACTACACCATAACTCGATCTCCTAGCCATTCAAAACCTGAGGTGTATATTAGCTGTAGCATATTCATTGTAGGAACTAGGTCGCACCAAGATGGGATCTATCGACCTCGATAGATGAGAGTAGTCCTATGATGATCGAAAGATGAGTTCTTAAGCCCATGGCCATGGTAGAGTGAAATAATAGAAAAAGAGTTTTCCATTGAGGTTTCACATCAGATTCAGATCGATCGATTGATTCATATGACTGATGTTGGATTTGATGAGTTCACCTTAACCCTAATTCAGTCGGGACTCATGATAGAGGAACTCAATCACATAGGTAGCTGTATCGAGAGGTTCATCTTCAGTTCTGATGGGTTGCCACCATATATTGCTAGGTATCATTGATGGATTTTGAAAGTAATTAGAATGATATTGATGATCGATCATTCTAATTGTCTGAATCAGAAGAGTTCTGGTCTATCGAAAGGAGTTTCGATGATGTCATGATGAGATCATGACATGTCTCATTACCATACAAAATTGAACCTAACTGGGTCACACAAAAAGGGTTAGGGTCTAGATGTCATCAATTGGCTAACCCAATTGATTTGGATAAGATCCAATTAGGTTCAAGGAAATCGTGCTAGCACACGATTGAGCCTAACTTTCTCCTCGTATAATCTTTTCTATCTCGACTGAGTCAAATGTGATTTGACTCACCCAGAGAACCTTGAAAAATTTTTTTCAATCTAAATAAAGCTTGTTCAGCTCAGAAAAGGCTTGTCTTAATTCATGAAATAAATTTAAGATAAGCACCTGCTAATTCTGTCACCTGCCAATTTCATTTTAGGACATTGTCAAATGTTGACATATGGGTCTTAAATTGAAAAGAGCTCATTGAAAAATTTTTGTGAAATATCCACATGCCAAAATTATATTGAATTGAGCACCATAATCAGATTATGGTGTGAGCCCAATTGGATTAAAGTGGGCGCCCCAAATGGATAAGGATGAAAGAGTCCTGATTAACATGGACTCTTTGGCGCCACCTTGCTCATGCTTATCCAATGTTGGTGCCAACTTTTGGAGATAAGGTGGGGTTATTATTTTATGGGATCAAATGAATCACTCCACAATCAAAATTTTTTGAAAATTAATTGAAATTATCTGATTGGTCGAATGATGTGGCACTGCGCAGCATACAGGGTCTATAAAATCCCTATCTGTGCCTAGGGTTTATGGTTTTCTACTCAATACCCAGCCAAAATGAGAATCCTCTCATCTTCTCTACATCCTCCCTACTCTCCTCCCTCCCCTCTTCATGTCTAAGGAGTTGGACGTCCATCTGGCAAAGGTCCAAGGCGTGGTGATACCTGGAACAGGAAGGCTGTAGGACATCTTCGACAGGCTGCTACTCCAACTTCAGAAGGAGTTCTGAAGCACTTTCAAATCAAATAGAGATCTGATTTTTGGAGCATAGATTTGTGAGGAGAAGATGTTCCAAGTCCTGCTCAAGTGGATATCGTAGAGGTTAGCGCTTACGTGGCTACATCAGAACCTCGGGCTGTGCTGAGATCATCTACAGGGTAATCAAATTACCCTTGAGGTATGTCTATACTTCTCATACTTTTAGATTTAATTTTAGATTTTAAATATCAAATAATAAAATTAAATTTAATAAATATTAGATCTAAAATAATTAGGATAAAATTTTTAAAATTATTCCACCCCAGATTTGATGAAATCTGGAAGATCCTACAAAGGAAAAAGGCGATTTTTCCTTCAGCATATCAGCTAAGGGCACTTTGACATTAGGAGCAGCCTCAATAGGAACCCCCCATAGAAAATCAACCTACAATAGGTGTCATTAACACCATCACTAGGGGGCATGGAGAAATAGGATGATAGAGCTTGTAAAAGGTAAAAAAATGGAGAAGTGATTACTTTCTTAGAGAAGGATGTGGAAGGAGTCCAGTACTCTCCATATAATGATGTGATAGTTGTGTCTATGAAAATTACTGATTATGATGTATGTCATATTCTAATTAATAATTGAAGCTCAGCTAATATTTTATTGTACAATGTATTTTCCAAAATGGGCATTGATTTGGATTAGCTGAACAAACTTAGTTCACCCCTAGGCTTCATGGAGAACTCCATTTCAATTGAGGGGGTCAATACCCTTTCGTCATGACAAGACAACAACACTGGCAAACTACTGCAAATGTTGATTTTCTGGTTGTAAAAGGTCCTTGGCGTATATTGCTATTCTAGGGTGCCTAGGGTTAAACACCCTCAAGGCAATTGTGTTAATCTATCACCTACTAATGAAATTCCTCGCTGAGCATAGAATTGAAGTAGTTTGAGGAGATCAGATGCTAGCTCACCACTATTACACAATAGTGCTCTAGGGGGCCAACATCAAATTCACTCTCGATCGAAGGACTAGACACTTATAACGAGCTGACTAAGGAGTGAGGGGAACCTATGGAGGACCTTGTGGTGATCTTCCTAAATGATGAAAATAAGAAACACATAGTTCGGATAGGATCAAATCTTGATGAGATAATCTGTGACCAACTAATGATTTTTTTACATGAGAATGCAGACGTCTTGCTTGGTTGGCTTCGGGCATACTGGGGATCGACCCCAAAGTCATGGCCCATCGGCTAAATATGGATCTCCTCCAAGGACCTGTTAAGTAGAAAAAATGTACCTTTGTCCCTAAGTGCCAGAAAGTCATTGCCGAGGAGGTTGACAAATTGATCTATGCCAATTTTATCAAAGAAGTGACTTATCCAGATTGGCTAGCAAATATGGTCCTCATAAGAAAGGTAAACAGAAAATGACAAATCTGTATTGACTTCACCAACCTCAATAAGGCCTATCCAAAAGATAGTTATGCCTTACCTCAAATCGACCAACTGGTAGATACTACTTCAGACCATAAACTCCTTACCTTCATGGATGCTTTCTTTGATTATAACCAAATCTAGATAGCACCTAAGGATGAGGAGAAAACCACATTTACTACTAATCAAGGTTTTTATGGTTACAGGGTTATGCCTTTTTACTTGAAAAATATAGGAGCTATTAACCAATGACTGTGGGGTTCTGATCACGTAGTGGAAAGTAATTTTTAAAAATTTTAAAAACAAACAAATCAATAGCCTTAACAATTAAAACTATCAAGCCAAAATCCAAACTCTAGAATCACCTTGCCGATGCCGATCAAAATAAAACAAGCATGCAAAGGGATAGAATTTTTTACTTTCACCAAAAAGATAATGTGGCACATTGATGATCTCCATGAGACTCCAAAGTAGAAGCCCTCTAATGGTGATCCACACAAAAGTTGGCCAAGGTCCTTTCTAACCAGTGCACTGCCACAGCCTTATCTTTTCAAGAATACTGCCAGCTTTAAACTCGAGAAATGATCACACCAAAGCCCAGTTGCTTTCAATTTTACCATCAAAATCATGCTAAGAAGATACTCTATAGAACATCTTCTATATCGAACATCTGTGTTATGATGAAAGTCTTTAGGACTATTTTAAATTGATAAAGGAGGATTTATCATTTAGTCTTTAAATAAGTTTGCAACCAAATAATATTCTATTACTAAGACGATAGACATATCAAGTGTAGGTCGTTGTATGCCATATATCGTTGGTTGTTCTCTTAACTAAAGAGGCGGAGACGCTAGTATGGCATACAGGTAAAATATAAGAGTATATTTCACTGAACGTGACCAACTCTGAAGTACTTTGCTGTCAAGAGTCACTTCGAAGGAATATGGGTATAAGTGTCCCTCCGACCTGAGATCACCACGGTGACTTGCAAGCAACTCACTGTGCTTTGGTGCCGGACTATCTGAATTTTTAATTCAGGATCGGAAGGTTTCTGGATATAGTCAAATACTTGTGAAGTCAGTGTATGAGTCAAGATAGAATTGACCACTCCAAGAGATTGGAGAGAACGCTTTGTATTTCAATTTAGTAAGACCTTGGCCAGGGCAATCCTTTGAGGAGTCACAGAATTTATTAGGTTGAGACACATAATAGATGTACTATTAAGAGTTGACAGTTTAAACTCTAAGTCATCCTAGCATCAAGGGTCAAAGGGATAAATTATATGATAACTATATCTAAATAGGTTCTTGAGTATTGCTTTGCATACTTTGGCCTATCCAGATATCGAGCACCATTGCTAGATGGTTACTCCGATTGGTATAAAAATCAGTTTCTGTACTACCGACATAGGTTTAAACTTATGGGATCACACATATTAGAAGTTTTTCTTCGATCACATGGCTGGTCTGAAGAGTCCCAGAGGATGGGGACTCTACTGGAGAGTCCACTGGACAGAGACTTTGTTGGAGAGTCCCACTGGATGGGGACTCTAGAGAAGAGTCCCACTAGACTTAGATTTTATCATTAATAAGTATTAATTAGTGATTAGATCATTAATTAGCTTAATTTGATTAAGCATTAAAGTCTGGATCAAGTTTGATTGAATTGAATTCAATCAGGTCAAGTCTAATTAGGTTATGAGATGACCTAATCGGTAAGGGAGAAATAATCCTGATTTGATTGGATCTATGGCTCAATTAATTTATTAATTTAATCAAATTTAATTGATATTATAAAAGTTTAATTAGATTAGATTCATCATATTTTATTTGGATCTAATTGGATTGGGTTTGAAAGAAATCCAATTGGTTAAACCCTAGAGTCCCAAATGAGTGGGACTCTCTCCCTTGTGCCACCCAAATTGTCTCACACCTTTTCTCACCACATAAAATCAGTTTATATATAAGAAAATTATAAAATTACCCTTCTTTTATCATGCATTAAGGATAGAAATTGATTTATTTTGATTCAAATTCAAAATGATTTGAATTTCAACTTAAAATCTTATCCATATCCTTCTACATGTTGGCTGTTTTTGAAGGGGCTCATTGTGTGTGAGAAAAAGAAGTCTTTCTGATAGTTTTTCATGTCTATTTTTTTTGATAAGTCCTCTTTAAGTCAAATAAGGGTGAGAAAAATTTAAAGTCAAATTAAAATTTAAAATGATTTAAATTGCAACAAACTCCAACCCTTATCCTGTCTTATCTGGTTTGTGCGATAACTATAAAAAGATCATAATTTTGTGCACCAAACTAAGAGAGCTTTTTATTGTGAGCTACCAAAGAGAAAGAGGGTCAAAAATACTTCTTTGGGGCATGAGGTTTGGATGGGTTTCCTTTTTCTTGGCATGAACAAAAGAAAAGACCGATCTCCTCTCGGGTGAGCGACCTAGAACTGTTCTAGAATTTTGGATGAGAGAAAAATCCAAGAGAAGAGAGTATTCATCATATTTTTCTATACCATCCAACATCCCCTCTGATCTATCTTCGATATTAAAAAGGTCTGAGGTGATCAAGAAAGAGATCAAATCAGATCTGCCATCAGAAGTCGACTATGCTAGCTAGCACTCCCGTGAAGGGCTGATCGGTCCGAGGACTTCGTGTGGGCCATCCATAGAGATCAGATGCTTGTGCGATGTGAGTGACAGAGAAAACTTCAAATCTACATTCTTAATTTTGGAGATCGACTACCCATGCTTAGGTATTGGTTTGAAACTCTAGAAGTGGTGGATTAGATCTACCACTAATTGCTTTTCTTGTTCAAATGCTAGTAATATAGATTCAAATTTTTATGCATATAAATTTATATTATAAATCTATTTGTAAGAGTTTTAAGATCAAATTTTATATATGTATTTATAGATTAAATAATTTAATCTAATATTCTTTCACTAAAAATTTTAAAATGCATGTATGAAACTCCTGCGCGATCCAACAGTGGTATCAGAGCTAGGTTGCTTATAACATAAATTTTTTTTGCATATAATCTAATTTTAATTATTTAGATTAGATCTAAATAATTAATTTAGCATCTGAGTAATGTGGTAATCTAATTGGATAGATCTTCATAGCCGTCTGATCATAGAGAAATTAGGATATCACAACTCTATTTCCCATTCGATGGGATCTCCTATGGTGTGTAGGGATGTGTGCGATCTTTTTTATGATGATGAATAATGAAAAAAAAATTAAAATTTTATTTTAGATCTGAAATAATATATATTAGATCTAAAATTAATATTTTGATCATTAGATGATTGATTGTGAAAATATTTTATAAAATTAAAAATTATTTTCAAACATCGAACCTGAACCCATATCAGCCCAAAATTTAATTGAGAATTAAGTGATCTAGATTTAAGAATCAAAGATCTAAGGTATTAATTTATAATTTATGGATTAATGGGTTAGCTCGAGTCAAGTCCATTTAATTAGGTTAGACCTAGGGTTAGAAATCATTGATAATAGACCATGTTAGTAATTGATCAAATTTAATTAAAAGTTAATTTTGATTGGATCAATTTCTTCTCTTGATCAATTTCAATAGTTGTAGTTGATCAAGTCCATATCTTTGATTAGATCAATATGGACTTTGATCGTGGCTCCGTGGTCGAACCCAAGTCTATAAGTTGATTAAATTAAAAATGACTTACCATTGGTGTCTAAAGTAAGTATGGCAGCTTTGATCGGTGGTCATTAATTAGGAGCTATTCGCATAGATTGAATCTATGTCAAGTTAATTGCATATCCCTCCCACCGATCTCACTTATCTGACTAACATAGTGAATCATATTTTGATTAGATCACTTAATGATTGGAGTTGACCCATGCTAACTAGAAAATCAGTATGACTGATTTAGTGTCCCTAGTTCAACTTATCTTGAGTCCTCTTTATGACTTGGTGAAGTCAGTGGAAGGATTCATGACTGGTTGGCTGGACTGCTTATGCCTGATCTTCTTTAATCTGACTTGGTGAAGTCAATAGGAGGATTAAGATTAACTGATCAAGTTTCTTCTCATCTCTCAAATTCAACCAATTAAATCCTCTAAAATTATTAGGTCCCTAAAATAAAATAGTTATGGTGATAACTAGATATAGCCTTCTATTAAGTTGGATGATAATGAGTCCAACAGTTTAGATGATCATTGGAGGTGCCAAATGCCTGGTGCTCATCTGCTATTGGAATTATCATTCATAATATGTAGATTTAGTTGTGTCTTTCTGATGATGGTCAGGTTGGCCGAGCCATATTCGGGCCTGATTACTCGTTTGTCAGATGCACTAAATTTTGGCATGTTATAGTTGGACCTAACTAGAACTTTCAGTGGAGATGCCACACATCTGCTGAAGAGGTGTCTGGGGCAAAATTGAATGCTAGAAATTGTTTAGTGAAATAATTGTTTAAGAACTTACTCATGGTGCACAAGGGTTTGCCAAGCCATACTCGAGCCCATGTGTAATCCTTGTGGATTCTAGTACCCACTAAGAAATTAGTGTAATTCCTGACTTGAAGGTAGAGGCTATTAATTCGAATAAAATAGTGGAAGAACCTTTAGACTAAAAATCATATCTTTAGGCTTAATCAATTCATATACTAATTAGGTTTTGATTTTTTTTTATAATTATGGCTACCACCTTGTCGCTCCGATCACTATTAGATAGTGATAAATTGATGGGACCAAATTTCAATAGTTGATATCGAAAGCTCAAAATAGTCTTTGAACATGAACAGATCTTGTATGTATTGATGGATCCGGTACCTGAGGAGCAGCTCGAATGCACGTAGCACGATTAGAGATACTTATCAGAAGTGGCTTAACGATCGAACTATGATTTGTTGCATTATGCTAGCGTAATGAATGATGAGTTCAGCCATCATTTCGAGAATGCTCAGTCACAGGACATGTTATAAATGTTGAATGAGTCTTTTGGCATACCCGACGATATTGAGAGGCACAAGACTAGTTGTACCATCTTCAATGCTCGAATGAGAAAAGGAGCATCAGTCATCGATCATGTACTATACATGATCGAAATGATTGAGCGTTTAAGCAAGCTTGGCTTTTTTCTGCATGAGCAGTTGGAAAAGATGTCATTCTGAACTCTCTGCCCAAGTCCTACCTCCCTTTCTTTACTCATTTTCAAATGACAAAGCCAGTGGTTAGTTACTATGATTTGCTAGGATTGCTGCAGAACTTTGAGAAGGATCACCAGCTCCAAAAGGAGTTGGTGAATGTAATGGGAGGGTCTTCTTCTGGACATCAACCCTTTAAGAAAGGGAAGAAGAATAAGAAGAACAAGAAAAGGGTGCAAAGTGCTGGGGCACCCAAACCTAGTCAGACCAAGAAATCCATGTCCGATCAGAGTCAAGAGGAATGCTTCTATTGCAAGAAGAAGGGGCACTGAAAAAGAAATTATCCTCAGTACATTGCCTCCTTAGATACAAACAGACCGAGAAAGATGTAAGTTGTTACTGCATAAGATAATTATATAAAAAACCTTGTAATTTCTCAATTTATGATTCTACTACTTGGGTATTAGTTACCGAAAGCCCTTTTAATATTTATAATTCGTTGCGGGGTCTGTAGGTCAATAGAAGATTTGAACAAGGTGAAAAATTTTTCAATGTTGGAGATGGAAGAAAAGTTTTAGTTCTAGTGTTAGAAATTATTAAGCTTGTATTCAAGTCGAATATAATTATTCTTAGTGAATGTCACTTTTGTCCTTCTTTTTATTAAATATTATTTCTGTAGGCCTCTTGGCCATGAACGGTTATAAAATTTTAATAAAAAAAATAATTTTAATATCATTATGAATGGTGTTAATGTGATGAATGGACAGCTGAACAATAGTATTTACATATTGTCACAACCTGTTAGTATAATGTAAACGTCCAGTAAATGTCCTAGAATTAGTGATGTCTCTGATATCTATCTTTGGCACTGTAGGTTAGGTCATGTTAATAAGAATAGAATAAATAAGTTTGATACAAGAGAGAATTCTCAAAGTCAACGATTGTGAATTACTTCTAAACTATGAGTCCTGTCTTCTTGAAAAAATAACCAAGTCACTTTTCACTGAAAAAGGTGAGTGAGCTAGTGAAGTTCTAAGTCTCATACATACTGATGTACGTGAACCAATGAACACTAGTGCTAGAGATGGATATTATTATTTCATTACTTTTACAGACGATCTATCGAGATATGGGCACGTCTACTTAATGACGCATAAGTCAGAATCATTTGAAATGTTCAAATGATTTCATAATGAAGTTAAAAAATAAATTGAAAAGAGTATTAAAACTCTTCAGTCTGACCAGGAGGAGAATATCTCTCCAGTGAGTTTCTGACATACTTAGAAGAGAATGAGATTCTCTCATAATGGATCCCTCCTAGAACACCGTAGTATAATAGTGTATCAGAAAGAAGGAATCGAACGCTATTAGACATGGTTCAATCCATGATGGGCTTTGCAAGTCTGTCGATCTCTTTTTGGAGATATGCACTCGAGTCAACTTATTATATTTTAAATAAAGTTTCGAGTAAGTCTATAAGTAAAACACCACATGAGATGTGGACAGGATGTAAGCCAGCACTCTCTGACCTTAGGATTTGGGGATGTCTGACTTATGTCAAATATCTAAAACTGATAAGTTTGGATCTAGGTCTGACAAGTGTCTATTTGTAGGATACCCAAAAGAGACCAAGAGGTATTACTTCTATCTTGCTGATGAACAGAAGGTGTTCATCAACAACAGGACAGTCATTCTAGACAAGGAATTCCTTGGAGAAGGAACTAATGCCTCAAAGATTGAACTTGATGAAGTTTGATTGGTAGAAGAACCGACACAATTTAGTAAACTCATTGAGTTGGACTTGATTAGATCAAATCCAAAATCTATTGTAGAAATATCTTTAAAGAGATTCGATAGAGTACCACATCAACCGGATAGATACTATGATTTTTGGTCCGGAATAATGATCCAATTGAACTCGATGAGAATAATGAGGATCCGATCATCTATATGGATGTGATGCAGATGTCTGACTCTGATAAGTGGCTGGAAGCCATAAAATCTGAAATAGAGTCCATGAAAGTCAAAAATGTATGGACATTGGTTGACCTACCTGAAGGGGTAAAACCATAGGGTGTAAGTGGGTCTTCAAAAGGAAAAGGGGCATAGATAGAAAGGTGGAGACCTGTAAAGCCCATCTGATTACCAAGGATTATCGTCAGCATTTTGGTATTGACTATGATGAGATATTTTCTCCTGTGGCAATGCTTAAGTCCATTCGGATCATGCTTGCGATAGTAGCACATCTGGACTATGAAATCTAATAAATGGATGTGAAAATAGCCTTCTAAATGAAAAGCTTGAAGAAAAAGTATATATGATACAATCTGAAGGTTTTATATCCACAGATGAATCAAAGGTGTGTAAGCTTCAGAGGTTCATTTATGGACTTAAGCAGGCATCTCAGAGTTGGAACATGCATTTTGATGAAGTGATCAGAATGTATGACTTTATTAAGAATGGAGAAGAATCCTGCATATACAAGTAGATTAATAACTCGATAATAGTATTTCTTGATTTGTTTGTGGATGATATTCTCTTAATCGGGAATGACATCCCTGCATTATAAGGAATAAAAGTTTGGTTGTCATCTTATTTTTTCAAGAAGGATTTGGGAGAAGCATCCTTCATCCTTGGGATGAAGATCTATAGAGATAGATCTAAAAATTTTCTTGAATAATCCCAGTCGACATACATTGATACTGTGCTGAAAAGGTTCAACATGGAGAATTTCAAAAAAAGTGATCTTTCGATAAGCCAAAAAATTTTTCTCTTGAAGAGTGATTGTTTGACAACTCCTCAAGAGAGAGTGTATGAGTAGAATTTCATATACTTTGATAGTGGGATCTATTATGTACGTCATGACATGTACGCGATCGGACGTGGCATACTCACTAGGGGTAGTGAGTAGATACATGTCCGATTCAGGTGAAAACCACTGGAAGATCGTAAAGACCATCCTTAAGTATTTGAGAAATACTAAGGATTAGTGGTTTATCTATAGAGAATCTGACTTAAAACTTGTGGGGTTTACAGACTTTAGTTTTCAATCGGATCATGATGATTGTAAGAGCATGTCGGGATATATTTATACCATGAACGGTGGAGCAATCTGCTGGAAGAGTTCTAAGCAGCACACTATGGCCGACTCTACTTGAGAGGCAGAATATATCACTGCATCCGATGCTACGAAGGAAGCTGTATGGTTACAAAAATTATCAACGAGCTTGGAGTGGCACCCTCCCTTGATGACCCCATCTTGTTGTACTATGATAGCACTGACACCATTACTCAAGCGAAAGAACTGAAATCACATCAACGGATCAAGCACATTCTACGTCGCTACCACCTGATCTGAAAAATCATGAGCCAAGGTGACATCGACCTTCAGAAGATCGATGGAAAAGAGAATTTGACTGACCCATTAACTAAAGCCCTTACGGTAAAAGAGTTTGAAGATCATAAAATGAAGATGGGTATACGATATTGTACCAATTGACTTTCGTACAAGTGGAAGTTGTTGAAAAATATATCCCAAAGTCAATCATCAGCCTGTTGATGGTTGTGCTATTTGATGTAATTATATATGAATTAATTAATAAAATATTTATTTGATAATTTTTATTATAAGCTTGTACATGTTCTATATCGAACATTTGTATTATGATAAAAGTTCTTAGGATTATTTTAAATCGATAAAATAGAATTTATCATTTAGTCCTTAAATGAGTTTGCGACCAAATGATATGCTATTATTAGGATGATAGACAAATCAAGTGTAGGTCATTGTGTGCCATATATTGTTGGTCATCCTCTTAACCAAGGAGAGTAGAGATACTGGTATGGTATACAGGTAAAATATAGGAGTATATTTTACTGAACGTGACCAACTTCGAAGTACTCTACTGTCAAGAGTCACTCCAAAGAGATATGGATATAAGTATCCCTCTGACCTGAGATCATCATGGTGACTTACAAGCAACCATTGTGCTTTGGTGTCGGACTATCTGAATTTTTAATTCAGGATCGGAAGGTTTCTGGGCATAGTCAAGTACTTGTGAAGTTGGTGCATAAGTCAAGATGGAATTGATCACTCCAAGAGATTGGAGAGAATACTTTGTGTTTCAATTTAGTAAGACCTTGGCCAGGGCAATCCTTCTGAGAAGTCACAGGATTTATTTGGTTGAGATACATAATGGATGTACTATTAAGAGTTGACAGTTTAAACTCTAAGTCATCCTAGCATCAAGGGACAAAGGGATGAATTATATGGTAACTATATCCAAAAAGGTTCTTGAGTGTTTCTTTGCATACATTCAGCCTATCCAAACGTCGGGCACCATTGCTAGATGGTTACTCCGATTGCTAGATGGTTACTCCGATTGGTACAGAAATTAATTTTTGTGCTACCGGCTTAGGTTCGAACCTTTGGAGTCACACACATTAGAAGTTCTCTCCGATCATATGGCTAATCTGAAGAGTCCTAATGGATGAAGATTCTGGTGAAGAGTCCCACTGAACGGGACTCTGCTGGAGAGTCTCACTGGATGAGGACTCTAGAGAAGAGTCCCACTAGACTTGGACTCTATCATTAATAGAGAATTAATTAGTGATTAGATCACTAATTAGCTAATTTGATTGAGCATTAAAGTCTAGATCAAGTTTGATTAAATTGGATTCAATCAGATCAAGTCTGATTAGGTTATGAGATGACCTAATCAATAAGGGAGAAATGATCCTGATTTGATCCGATCTATCACTTAATTAATTTATTGATTTGATCAAATTTAATTAAAATTATAGAAGTCTAATTAGATTAGATTCATCATATTTCATTTGGGTATAATTGGATCGGATTTGAAAGAAATCCAATTGGTTAAATCTTAGGGTCCCAAATGAGTGGGACTCTCTTTCTTGTGCCACCCAAATTGTCTCACACCTTTTCCTCCCATGCAAAATTAGTTTGTGTGTGAGAAAATCAAAAAATTATCCTTATTTTGTCATTCATTAAGGATAGAAATTGGTTGGTTTTGATTTGAATTCAAAATGGTTTGAATTTTAACTTAAAACCTTATTCATATCCTTCCACACGTTGGCTGTTTTTGAAGAGACTCATTGTGTGTGAGAAAGGGTAGTCTTTTTGATAGTTTTTCATGTTCAAGTTTCTCTAGTAAGTACCTCTTTAAGTTAGATATGGGTGAGAAAAAGTTGGAGTCAAATTAAAATTTAAAATGGTTCTAATTGTAACAAACTCTAGCCCTTATCCTGTCTTATCTGGTTTGTGCGACAGTCATAAAAAGGCCATAATTTTGTGTACCAAACTAAGAGATTTTTCACCATGAGATACCAAAAAGAAAGAGGGTCAAAAATACTTCTTTGGGGCATGAGGTTTAGGTGGTTTCCTTCTTTCTTGGCATGAACAGAAGAGGAGACTGATCTCCTGTCAGGGGAGCGACCTAGAACTGTTCTAAAATTTTGGGTGAGAGAAAAATCAAAAAGAAGAGAGTCTTCATCATATTTTCTCCACCATCCAGCATCCCCTCTGATCCATCTTCAATATTGGGAAGGTCTGAGATGATCAAAAAAAGAGATCAAATAGATCTACGATCAGAAGCTGACTGCGCGAGCTAGCACTCCCACAGAGGGCTGATCGGTCCGAGGATTCGTATGAACCATCTGTAGAGGCCGGACGCTTGTGCGGCTGTGAGCAACCAAGAGAACTTCTAGATCTATATTCTCAATTATGAAGATTGACCACCCACGCTCAGGTAATGGGTTTGAATCCCTAGAAGTGGTGGACTAGATCTACCACTAATTGCTGCTCTTGTTCAAACGCTTATAATGTTAGAGTCAGATTTTTATGCATATAAATTTATGTTATAAATCTATTTATAGAAGTTTTAAGATCACATCTTATATATGTATTTATAGATTAAATAGTTTAATTTAATATTCTTCCATTGAAAATCTTGAAATGCATGCATGAAACCCTGCGCGATCCTTTATTGAGAAATATGTCTCAAAGCCAATTGTCAGCCTGTTGATGGTTGTGCTATTTGATATGATTGTATATGAATTAATTAATAAAATATTTATTTAATAATTTTTATTATAAGCTTGTACATCTTCTATGTCAAACGTCTGTGTTATGATGAAAATCCTTAGGACTATTTTAAATCAATAAAAGAGGATTTATTGTTTGGTCTTTAAATGAGTTCACGACCAAATGATATACTATTACTAGGATGATAGATATTTCAAGTGTAGGTCATTGTGTGCCATATATTATTGATCATCCTCTTAATCAAGGAGCGTGGGGATGATGGTATGTCTTACAAGTGAAATGTAGGACTATATTTTACGGAACGTGATCAACTCTGAAGTGCTCTGCTGTCAAGAGTCACTCCAAAAGGATATGGGTATAAGTGTCTCTCCGACCTGAGATCACTATGGTGACTTGCAAGCAACTCACTATGCTTTGATGCCATACTATCTGAACTTTTAATTCAGGATCAGAAGATTTCTAAGCATAGTCAAGTACTTGTGAAGTCAGTGCATGAGTCAAGATGGAATTGATCACTCCAGGAGATTAGAGAGAATACTTTGTATTTTAATTTAGTAAGACCTTGGCTAGGACAATCCTTATGAGGAGTCACAGGATTTATTAAGTTGAAATACATAATGGATGTACTATTAAGTGTTGATAGTTTAAACTCTAAGTCATCCTAGCATCAAGGGTCAAAGGGATGAATTAAATGGTAGCTATATCCAAATAGGTTCATGAGTATTGCTTTGCATACATTCGACCTATCCAGACGTCGAGCACCATTGCTAAATGGTTACTCCGATTGGTACATGAATTAGTTCCTGTGCTATCGATTTAGATTCGAACTTGTGGGGTCACACACATTAGAAGTTTTTCTCTGATCACATGACTAATCTGAAAAGTCTCAGTGGATGGAGACTCTGGTGAAGAGTCCCACTAGACGGAGACTCTGCTGAAGAGTCCCACTGGATGAAGATTCTGCTGGGGAGTCCTACTGGATGGGGACTCTAAAGATGAGTCCCACTAGACTTAGACTCTATCATTAATAGAGAATTAATTAATGATTAGATTACTAATTAGCTTAATTTAATTAAGTATTAATGTCTGGATCATGTTTGATTGAATTGGATTCAATCAAGTCAAGTCTGATTAGGTTATGAGATGACCTAATCGATAAGGGAGAAATGATTCTGATTTGATCGGATCTATGGCTCAATTAATTTATTGATTTGATCAAATTTAATTGAGATTATAAGAACTAATTAGATTAGGTTCATCATATTTTATTTGGATCTAATTGGATTGGGTTTGAAAGAAATCTAATTGGTTAAATCCTAGAGTCCCAAATGAGTGGGACTCTCTCCCTTGTGCCACACAAATTATCTCACATCTTTTCTCATCGTAAAAAATCAGTTTGTGCATGAGAGAATCAAAAAATTATCCTTCTTTTGTCATCCATTAAGGATAAAAATTGATTGATTTTGATTTGAATTCAAAATAGTTTGAATTTCAACTTAAAATCTTATCCATATCCTTCCACACGTTGGTTGTTTTTGAAGGGGCTCACTATTTGTGAGAAAAGAATATTTTTTTGATATTTTTCATGTTCAATTTTCTTTGGTAAGTCTTTCTTTAAGTTGGATAAGGGTGAGAAAAAGTTGGAGTTAAATTGAAATTCAAAATGGTTTGAATTGCAACAAACTCCAGGCCTTATCCTGTCTTATCTGGTTTGTGTGACAACCATAAAAAGGCCATAAATTTGTGCTCCAAACTAAGAGAGCTTTTTACTGTGAGATACCAGAGAGAAAGAGGGTCAAAAATACTTCTTTGGGGTATGAGGTTTGGATGGATTTCCTTCTTCCTTGGCATGAACAAAGGAGGAGGCCGATCTCCTCTCGGGTGAGCGATCTAGAATAGTTCTAAGATTTTGGGTGAGAGAAAAATCAAAGAGAAGAGAGTCTTCATCATATTTTTCTTCACCATCCAGCATCCCCTCTGATCCATCTTTGATATTGAAAAGGTTTGAGGTGATTGAAGGAAGAGATCAAATTAGATCTGCCATCAGAAGCTGACTGCGTGAGCTAGCACTCCCACGGAGGACTGATCGGTCCGAGGACTTCGTGTGGACCATCCATAGAGGTCGAACACTTGTGCGACTACGAGCAACCAAAGAAAACTTGCAGATCTATGTTCTTAATTGTGGAGATCAACTATTCACGCTCAGGTATTGGGTTTGGAACCCTAGAAGTGGTAGATTAGATCTATCACTAATTGCTGTTTTGTTCAAACGCATGTAATATTAGATTCAGATTTTTATGCATTAACATAAATTTATTTATAGGAGTTTTAAGATTAGATCTTATATATATATTTATAGATTAAATAGTTTAATCTAATATTCTTTCGTTGAAAATTTTAAAATGCATGCATGAAACCTCTGCGTGATCCTATAGTGGTACAGAGCCAGGTTGCTTATAACATGAATTTATTCTTGCATATAATCTGATTTTAATTATTTAGATTATATCTAAATAATTAATTTAGCATTTGAATAATGTAGTAATCTGATTGGATAGATCCTTATAGCCGTCCGATCATAGAAAAAATCAGAGTATTACAACTCTATTTGTCCATTCGATGGGATCTCATATGATGTGTAGGGATACTGCATGATCTTTTCCATGATGATAAATAATGAAAAAAAATTTAAAATTTTATTTTAGATCTGAAATAATGTATATAAGATCTAAAATTAGTATTTTGATCATTAGATGATTGATTATAAAAATATTTTATAAAATTAAAAATTATTTTTAAATACTGAATCCGAATCCATGTCAGTCCAAAACTTAATTAAGAATTAAGCGATCTAGATTTAAGAATCATAGATCTAAGGCACTAATTTCATAATTTATAGGTTAATGGGTTAGCTCGAGTCAAGTCCATTTAACTGGGTTAGACCAAGGGTTTGAAATCATTGATAATGGACCATGTTAGTAATTGTTGGGTATAAAATACCCACAGCCGAAACCCTTAGCGGAACCGACTGCAGTACAGCTCCGCCCGGACTCTTACGGGAGTCGGGCTCCGCCGCCGACACCGACTACAGCGCAGCTCCGCCCAGACTCCTACGGGAGCCGGGCTCCGCCGCCGACACCGACTGCAGCACAGCTCCGCCCGGACCCCTACGGGAGCCGGGCTCCGTCGCCGACACCGACTGCAGCACAGCTCCGCCCGGACTCCTACGGGTGCCGGGCTCCGCCGCTGACACCGACTACAGCGCAGCTCCGCCCAGGCTCCTATGGGAGCCAGGCTCCGCCGCCGACATCGACTGCAGCATGGCTCCGCCCGAACTCCTACGGGAGCCGGGCTCCGCCGCCGACACTGACTACAGTGCAGCTCCGCCCGGACTCCTACTGGAGCCAGGCTCCGCCGCTGACACCGACTGCAGCACAGCTCCACCCGGACCCCTACGGGAGTCGGGCTCCACCGCCGACACCGACTGCAGCACAGCTCCGCCCGGACTCCTACGGGAGCCGGGCTCCACCGCCGACACCGACTCCAGCACAGCTCCGCCCGGACTCCTACGGGAGCCGGGCTCCACCGCCGACACCGACTACAGCGCAGCTCTGCCCTGGCTCCTATGGGAGTCGGGCTCCACCGCCGACATCGACTGCAGAACGGCTCCGACCGGGCTCCTACGGGAGCCGGGCTCCGTCCTCAACAATGACTGCTGGTAATCTCCGTCCGGACTCCTACGGGAGCCGGACTTCGCCTTTAACTCTAACTGCAGGGAGACTTCTCCCGTACTCTTATGGGAGCCGGGCTTCATCCTTGATGCCAACCATTGCAGCTGCAAGCAGACTCCGCCCGGGCTCCTACGGGAGCCGGGCTCCGTCCTCAACAGCGACTGCCGGTAATCCCCGTCCAGACTCCTACGGGAGCCGGACTTCGCCTTTAACTCTAATTGCAGGGAGACTTCGCCCGTACTCTTATGGGAGCCGGGCTTCATCCTCGACGCCAACAACTGCAGCCGCCAGCAGACTCCGCCCGGACTCCTGCGGGAGCCGGGCTTCGTCCTCGGCTCCAACGACTGCAGATAGATTTAGTCCGGGCTCCTACGGGGGCCGGACTCCGACCACTGCCGAACTTCATCCGATGTGTCTGCACCCTCTGGCAGGCCACCATAACGGCCACGACCCTGCTCCACTTCCTGTGGTGGATTCCACGCAGCTCCATCATTCCCTGACAGGCCGCAGTAACCATCGTCGCTCTGCTCCACGTCCTGTGGCAGATTCCGCACAGCTCCACTACCCCCTAGCAGGCCATAATAACGGCCACGAACCTGCTCCACCTCCTGCGATGGATACCAGGCGATTCTCCCACCCGCTGGCAAGTCACGACAACGGACGCTGCTCCACTCCCCGCAACTGATTCCACGTGGCGAGCTATGGAGATAGCCACGATTCAGCTCCACTACCCCTCGCAATAAATTCTCCCTGACTACGGGTGGCCCACAACCAGACGGTTACAAACGTCGCCATCAATCTGTTACCTCCTCCACCTATAAAAGGGGGATCCAGATACGTTATTCTCTAGGCTCATTTCTTATCTCAAAACTCTGCTAAATTCTCTGTTCGAGCACTCCATTCTTGTTGAGGTAGAGAACTGACTTGAGCGTCGGAGGGTCTTGCCGGAGCAACCCCACCTCCGGTTTAGACTTCCTTTGCAGGTCCCGGCGGCGACCGCGGCTTCCTCGACTCCAGCTTCTCCGGCGCAAGCAGATTTTTGCACCAACAGGATTGGCACTAGAGGAAGGGCTTGAACCTTCGCAGCACCCTTGTTCTTAAAGGAGTGTTCAACGGAGCCGTCCCCGACCGTCTCTCCGTCACCCACTCCTAACCTCCCTTCGCGAGATCGACACTCGATGCCTCCGTGCAAGGCGTCCACCCGGCGGTCTACGGCCTCCGCGGCCAGATCTCAGGCTCTGGCCTCCCCTCCAGTTTCTCAACCTCCTCCTCCTCCCCCTCTGGCGGCGGCGGTCGGTGCGGAGCAATTTGACTTGCTGGCACAGCAGGTCAGAGGCCTCGTCGAAGCCGTACAAGCAATGCAGCAGCAGCAACCGCAGGCGTCGGTGCATCCGGAAAGGGCATCTCCGGAATGCCAGAACCCGGCGACGGGGCGGGCCACCTGGGCCAGCCACCCCGTCCTTCCTGGGAAAATAAATCCGAGGGTAGAGAGCCCTCAATCGGATCACGACTCCACCCCTGGAAGATCCCTGCCCCCGTTCTGCCAAAGGACCCTCGAGACTCGGAGTCGAGAGGATTTCCTGGACCGGAGGCTCCAGGAGATGAACCGACGGATCGAAGAACTTCGCCACACGCCTCCCGCTTATGGTGAGGATATTTGCACTGACCCTCCCTTCTCTCAAATGATTATGCAGGAACCGATCCCGCCAACTTCAAGCTCCCCCAGTTCGAAAGCTACGACGGGACTTCAGACCCGGTTGATCATCTGGAGGCCTTCCGGACGATGATGCTGCTTCACGGCGCTCTTGATGCCATTTTGTGTCGGGCTTTCCCGTCTACTTTGAAGGGAGCAGCGAGGAACTGGTACTCGACTTTGAAGCCGGGTACCATCTTTTCCTTCGATCAAATGAGCCACCAATTCGTGGCCCATTTTGTCAGCAGCCGACGTCCCCGGAAGGGTTCGGAGTCCCTCATCAACATCAAGCAGAGGGAAGGGGAGTCCATACGGACCTACGTCAACCGCTTCAACATCGCGACGTTGGAGGTCTGAAACTTGGACCAGTCAGTTGCCATGGCCGCCCTGAAAGGTGGCCTTCAGAAGAATGATCTTTTGTACTCCCTGGAGAAGAAGTACCTCAGGGATTTTGTCGATTTACTGGCTCGGGCTGAAGGATATGCCCGAGTGGAAGAAGCCTTCAAAATGAAGGACGAGGAGACAGCAAGGGAGCGTCAAGCGGGAGATTCGAGTAAGCCCGCAGTAGAGAAAAGGCCAAAGGAAGCCCGACCACGTTCCCGATCCCCTCCTGGACATAAGCGCGCCCTCACTCCACCCCGGGCACGCAGGTAGAGAAGCCCGGACCGCAGGGTTCGACGGGATTCCCCACTAGGGAAATTCCGCAGCTACGCCCCTCTCAACGTCTCAAAGGCCCAGGTACTGATGGAGGTCAGGGAGCAGCTCCCTAGGTCGGAGAGGATGCGCACACATCCCGGGAAGCGCAACCCCAACAAGTTCTGCCTCTACCACCGCAACCACGGCCATGACACTGAAGAATGCATCCAGCTCTAGGATGAGATCGAGGAGCTCATTCGGCGGGGTCGACTCGACAGATTCATCCGCCGCAGGCCTGAGGGTAGAGGAGACTGGCCAAGAGCCCTCCCACCGCCTGAATCGCAGAAAAGGGAGGAGCAGCCGGGGACCGGCCTCCCATCGGGACCATCGACTCCATCACTGGAGGGCCTCAAGGAGGAGCGGCAAAACCGTAAATGTATCACTTACGATTTCGCCTTGAATCTACTTTTCTTTCTACCTAACGTGCCCTCCCACCTAGCGTGGATGTATTATGACTGGATATGATCCCTCCAAAAATACAGCCATGTCAAGAACAGGAGGAGAACCTCATCCTAACATGAGCAAAGTCAAAGGCCCGGTTCTTTTAGACCGGATGGGGGGAGAGGCCTTACAACACCCTAATGTGCCCCCACAGCCTGTCAGGAACAGGAGGAGAACCTCATCCTGACATGAGCAAAGTCGAAGGCCCGGTTCTTTTAGACCGGATGGGGGGAGAGGCCTTACAACGCCCTAATGTGCCCCACAGCCTTGTTAGGGACAGGAGGAAAACCTCGCCCTAACTTGAGCAAAGTCAAAGGCCCGGTTCTTTTAGACCGGATGGGGGGAGAGGCCTTACAATGCCCTAATGTGCCCCACAGCCGTGTCAGGAACAGGAGGAGATCCTCATCCTGACATGAGCAAAGTCGAAGGCCCGGTTCTTTTAGACCGGATGGGGGGAGAGGCCTTACAACGCCCTAATGTGCCCCCACAGCCGTGTCAGGAACAGGAGGAGAACCTCGTCCTGACATGAGCAAAGTCGAAGGCCCGGTTCTTTTAGACCGGATGAGGGAGAGGCCTCACAGCGCCCTAAAGCACCCCCGCAAGCCGGGCAGGTAACGCGAGGAGAACCTCACGCCAGCTCGAGCAAAATGAAAAGCCCGGACTCCTACGGGAGCCGGGTTCCAACGCCAAGGAAGACCTCGCCCGGACTCCTACGGGAGCCGGATTCCAACGCCAAAAAAGACCTCGCCCAGACTCCTACGGGAGTCGGGTTCCAACGTCAAGGAAGACTTCACCCGGACTCCTACGGGAGCCGGGTTCCAACGCCAAGGAAGACTTCACCCAGACTCCTACGAGAGCTGGGTTCCAACGCCAAGGAAGACTTCACCCGGACTCCTACGGGAGCCGGGTTCCAACGCCAAGGAAGACTTCACCCGGACTCCTACGGGAGCCGGGTTCCAACGCCAAGGAAGACCTCGCCCGGACTACTATGGGAGCCGGGTTCCAATGCCAAGGAAGACCTCACCCGGACTCCTGCGGGAGCCGGATTCCAATGCCAAGGAAGACTTCACCCGGACTCCTACGGGAGCCGGGTTCCAACACCAAGGAAGACTTCACCCAGACTCCTACGGGAGCCGGGTTCCAATGCCAAGGAAGACTTCACCCGGACTCCTACGGGAGCCAGGTTCCGCCTACAAGAAAGACTTCGCCTGGACTCCTACGGGAGCCGGGCTCCATCCGTGACTTCTGCAGCTAGGGTCAATGGCGATGAAACTCGGCCGCCTAACAAGATCGGACGAAAGGAAAAAGCCCCCCCCGATGACGTCT
>NC_026001.2:42532419-42568283 GCF_000442705.2 Elaeis guineensis | reverse complement strand
ACCCCCTTGACCGGTATCGCTCCGTTCAGCTACTCCAAAATTCTCAGGTGGAATGCCTTCACCGGTCGTCCCCGTTATTAAACCTCTATTGTTGAAGGAATTCTCCCTCGAGCCCCCTTTAAGGCGACGGGAACCCTCAGCGACAGTTTGACAACCGGAGAACTCGCAGACTGCTGTTCTCCTCCTTGTACTCTTTTTAGTCCGTGGCATCCTCATGAGATTGGCCTCCGAGGTGGAGGCCCCGGTGGGGGAACCCCTTGGAGAGACTCGGGGTACTGGGGATGGTGGAGAGCCGGTGGAGATGGCAAAGACCGGCGCGAAGGATGCTCGAAGTCGGAAGGGGCACCGATGGAGTGGCTGAGTGGCTATGCTCTCAGGTGAAAGAAAGATGTCGGCCCTCAGGCGAAGTGAAGCCCCAGGAGGAAAGGCGGGGGCTTAAATAGGCAATGGAGCCTGGCGCAGTTATGGTGGTAGGTGTCCCTAGGCCAACCAGTGCCCACCACGTGTCTCCCTCACCGTGGCATAGGGTTGACCGTTCGCAGATTTTTATGGCGCGACGCTTAGGATCGCGTCCTGATGGGAATTTCGAAAAGACTTTTCGGGTCGCCCTAATCAGAAAAAGGCTCCAGCATGCGCGCATTAAATGCCAAGATTTTCAAGGACGGTCGTGGGCAGACTTCAAAGAAACGACTTCGGCTATGAAAATTTTTTGAACTTCCTCCGATCGAAACTCAAACTTGAAAGTAGGGGGACTGGTGTTGGGTGTAAAACCTCCCCCCAGTCGAAGTTCGTGTTCGGAGTGATCCCTCGGGGATGCTACAGGTAGACTCCAGCCGGGCTCCTACGGGAGCCGGACCTCGTCCCCAACTCCGACCGTAGGAAGACTCCGTCCGGACTCCTACAGGAGCCGGACTTCATCCCCGACCTCAACTGCTGGAAGGCTTCGCCCGGACTCCCATGGGAGCCGGGCTCCGTCCTTGACCTCGACTGCGGGAAGGCTTCGCCCGGACTCCTACGGGAGTCAGGCTCCGCCCATGACTTCGCTTACAGGTAAACTTCATCCGGACTCCTACAGGAGCCGAACTTCATCCCCGACCTCAACTGCTGGAAGGCTTCGCCCGGACTCCTACGAGAGCCGGGCTCCGCCCACGACTTCGCTTACAGGTAAACTTCATCCGGACTCCTATGGGAGCCGAACTTCATCCCCGACCTCAACTGCTGGAAGGCCTCGCCCGGACTCCCATGGGAGCCAGGCTCCATCCTTGACCTCGACTGCGGGAAGGCTTCGCCCGGACTCCTACGGGAGACAGGCTCCGCCCATGACTTCGCTTACAAGTAAACTTCGTCCAGACTCTTAAAGGAGCCAAACTTCATCCCTGACTTTAATTGCAGGTAGACTTTGATCGGACTCCTACGGGAGCCAGATCTCGCCAGCTACAGGCAGACTTCATCCGGACTCCTACGGGAGCCAGACTCCGTCTTCTACTCCGACTGCAGGCAGACTTCGTCCGGACTCCTACGGGAGCCGAACTTCGTCTTCTATTTCGACTACAGGAAGACCTCATCCGAGCTCCTATAGGTGCCGGACTTCGCTTCCAACTCCAGCTACAGACTCCAACCGAACTTCGGCCGATAAGTCTGGACCACCTGGCAGGCCACAGTAACGGACAGCACTGCTCCACTTTCTGCTGTGGACCCTATGCGGCTCCATTACTCCCTGGCAGGCCGTACTAACGGCCATGATTTTGCTCCACTCCCTGCGGTGGATCCTGTGCGGTCCCACCACTCCTTGGCGAGTCGCGACAACGGACGCCGCTCCACTCCTTGCAACTGATTCCACGTGGCAAGCCATGGTGACAGCCACGACTCCACCCATTACTCTTCATGATAAATTCCTCCTGGCCCCGTACGGCCCACGATGAGGTGATCATAAACAGTCGCTATCAATCCGCTGCTCCCCCCGTCTATAAAAGAAGACCCCAGATACGTTATTCTCTAAGCTCTCATTTTTTACCTAGAAACTCTTCTAAAATTTTTGTTTGAGCACTCCATTTTGTTGAGGCAGAGAACTGACTTGAACATCGGAGGGTCTTGCCGGAGCAACCCCACCTCCGATTTAGATTTCTTTTGCAGGTCCCGACGGCGACCGCGACCCCACGATTCCAGCTTCTCCGACGCAGGCGGATTTTTGCACCAACAAAGTTCTTGACCCAATCAAATTAGATTGGATCTAATTAAATTATCTAATCTTATTAGATGACAAGTAGTCTTAATTAAATCTTAATCAAATCAAAAATTAATTAAGCTCGAATCAGGAATCGAACACCCTTAGCAATTAGGTCATCTCATAACCTACTCGGGTCCTATTTAATTAGATTTAATCCAAACTTTAATACTCAATTAGATTAAGTTAATTAGTAATCTAATCACTAATCAATTTTTTTATAATTTATCAATAATTAATGAATTAATTTATTATAATTTTTGCACAAGGTTAATCATCAATCGAATTGATGATTAAATCCTAGAATGATTCTAATCGTTGATTAGCCACATGATCAGTCAAAAACTTTTTTTGAGTGTGACCTCATAAGTTCGAACATAAGCTGATAGCACAGAAATCTAAACTAATCAATGTAATCATTTAGCAATAAGACCCGACGTCTGGATAGGTCAAAAGATTGCAAAGTATCATTTATAAACCTATTGGTATATGGTTACCGTATAATTCATTCTTTTGACCCTAATGCTCAAGGTGACTTAGAGTTTAACTGTCAAACCCAGATTAGTCAACCACATTATGTTTTAACCTTTCAAATCTATTACATGGATTATCCTGATCAAGATTTTACTAAATTGAAATACACTGATACATTAACTCCTATTTATTCAAAGGGGTCAATTCTATCTTGACTCATATATCGATTTTATAAGTACTTGATTGTATCCAAAAATCTTCTGTTATAGAATTAAAAATTCAGGTAGTCCAACACCAAAGCACAGTGAGTTGCTTGTAAGTCACTGTGGTGATCTCAGGTCGAAGGGACACTTTTATCCATATATTTTGTGAGCTACTCTTGACAGCAGAGTATCCAGTAGTTAGTCACATTCAATTAGATATACTTCTATATCTCACTTGTATGTCATACCAGTATCTTCATACCACTTGATTATGAGGACAACCATGCATATGACATACCATAACCTACACTTGATAAATGCTATCGTTCTAGTAATAGCATATCATTTGATCGTGAACTAAATTAAGGACTAAATGATATATCCTCCTATATCAATTAAGATAATCTTAAGGACTTCATCATAATAATTAGAGCTACTAAGAAGATGTACACTACTTTATGATTAAAAAAATAAAATAATAATTTTATTAATTTATCAATTCATATATATTTATATAGTTTAGTACAACTATCAACAGACTGACAATTGACTTTAGGATATAATTTTCAACACAAAAGAGATCATACCAAATAGAATCATGCCAAAGAGAAAAGAATTATTATGGTTTTTTATTTTTATATGGAGATATGGTAGTGCCAAAGAAGATGGGGCAGACTCCATCTTAAGGAGACCTCACACTCCAAGACTCTCATCCTAAATCCTAAAAAAAGTTTTAAGTAGATGAGATTTCAAGAGGGATCTGATTAGCACCTCCTCTTAACACACAAAAGACCAAACAACATGAAGGTGTTCACGCACAACAAAAATCATAAAAGAGGGTGGGGCATTGAAATCAGATTGATACCTTACCCCCTTCTTCCTCTTGCTCTTACATGTTCAAGGTGTTGGATATCCTAAAAAGATCCATGCCCATTTGTTGGAAATTGTGTCCTAAAATCAATCGTGTGACGATTGAGTTCATCCTTATATATGAATTATTGATTATTGAATAAAAATTATTCTAATATTTTTCATCACAAAGTGACATCTTCCTTGAACCCTTGTACTGTGATGAAGTCCTTAGAACTATGCTAGTATACATAAAGAGAGAATTTTTTGTATAGTTCTTAAACATGTTCGCGACCAAATGATATGTCATTATAGGACGATAATATTTATCGAGTAGAGGTCATTATGTACCATATGGATTGGTTGTCCTCTTAACCAGAGAGTATGGTGCACTGGTATGATATACAGATGAAATGTAGGGATACACATCACTGAACAAGTAACTCACCTGCTGAGTGTTCTGCTGTTAAGAGCTGCTTCGAAATACATAGATATAAGTATCCTTCAGACTTGAGATCATTATAGTGACTTGCAAGTAACTCACTGTACTTTGGTGTCGGACTATCTGAATTTCTAATACAGTGACGGAAGGCTAATGGGTACTGTCAAGTACTTACGAATCTGTGTGTGGATCAAGATGGGATTGACCCCTCCAGATTATTGGAGTTGATGTATCACTGTATTTCAATTTAGTAAAGTCTTTGTCAGGGTAATCTATGAGACAAATTTGAAAGATTGAAATATAATGTAGATGAAGTAATCTCGGTTAACAGTTAACCAGAAACCATCTTAGAGCATTCAGGGTCAAAAGAATGAATTATATGGTAATCATGTGTATGGGTTCTGAAATATTCTTTTATGATAATTCAACCATCTGAATATCAAAACTATTTCTAGATGGTATCTTGATTAGTATAGAAATTAGTTCCTGTGCTACCGGCTTAGTGTTTAAACCTATGGAGTCAGACACATAAGTCAGACAAAGTAGGAAGGAATTGACCTATATTTATATATCCAATTTGAAAGTACTTGACTTGATTAAATATATAAGCTAGCTTGATTGAGAATTAAGTTATGGGTCAAATAAGATTGAAGAGTTGACTATGTCTAGTTAGCACTACACATGAGGTTCCGATTCGATCTTGGGATGAATAATTTTTGATTTATGATCCCTGAAGCATATGAGAGATTGAATTTAAGCACTAATTAATTTAATATTAGATCTAAATTAATTAAACTTAATTGGATCTAAAATTCAAGTTAGATTTGGTATAAAAGTCTTGAAGAGTTTGGGTATGACAGCTTTTCAAAATTATTTCGAACTGGCTTTGAATTGGATTCAAATCGGATCTGTTTTGATGAGATATAAAAATTTTTACTTGCACTAAGACTCTTTCCTCATGTGGGCCAACCAACAGCTGGAATGATGCTGATTTGGGGCGTCCCATGTGTGGGGAAATTCAGTGCAGGGTAAAATGGTAATTTTAAAATTTTTTCAGAATCATGATTTTACAGTAAAAAAATATTAATTAATCTAATTAATTAATATAAATTTATCCTACACTAAGATCTAAATATGATATATAGCATGCATGTATTTAAATTTAAATTTGAATTTGAACAATAAACACTTTATTGTAATGTGTTCCGAACACAATACCTTTGTACGGATAGTAGATCGTCGTAATCTGATCACCGTCGGGAGAGTCTGATCATCGCAACACAGCCATACAGTGTATCTGGCCTCTGCGGATCGTCAACATGAAGCTTCCGATCTGATCGACTCCTCACGAGTGCTAGCTCATTGTAGAGCCCTTTTGACGGTCGATGTTGATCGAACTCCTTCGATCGATGTCTATCGATTCTTTGGATACTCCAGATCATTAATAGACATGCTTGAAAGGATGTTGAAGATCTTCCTGAGATTTTGTAGGCTCACGACACTCGTAGCTCACTTTCTCACTTCCCGAACCCTAGGCTAAAACTCTAGGAACTCATCGGAAACCTTGCACCCACTTTTCTTTCTTTTCTTTCTTTTTCTCTTGGAAGGATATGGACTTCCTTCTCACGTACAATACTTCTCACACCTCAAAATTTTTCTCCAAAAATCTTCTTCTTGCATGCCCACTCTTCTCCTCCTTTTACAACAACGTCAAAAGTCTTATCCAAAAGAAAGGATAAAGATGAGTAATTGGATATTTGAATTCAAATCAAATTTTGAATTCAAATGGACACCAACTCATCCCTTATCCACTAAAGGCGTGAGGCGTGGCTTAAATTATGCATGGAGTGATTTCATGAGATATCTTTTCTCATGTAATAAGGGGCGTAAAAAAAAGGGATAAGGTGCAAAGATTGATTACCCATTCAAATTCAAACTTTATTTTGAATTTGAATGGCCAACCAATCATCCTTATCCATTCATTTGGCAAATTAAATGGGGCGTGGAGAAGGCTTGGCATGAGAAATAATTCATGAGAAGTTCCTTCTCATGAATTCAAATGGATGCAATGGAAGTGAGGTGGCGCATGGAGATTGGGTCAAGGTGGTTTCATTATTTAAACCAACCTAATTGAACCAAATAAGTTAGGTCCAATTAGACTAATTTAAATCCAACTTAATTAGGCTTAATTAGGCTCAACAAAATCTTAATCAAATCAGAATTGACTAAGCCCAACCCTTGATCAAATCAGGTACCAAACCATCTCGACGATTAGGTCAACTCTTAACCTAATCGGGTCAAACCCAACTGAATCCAATTCAATTGGACTTGATCCAAAAATAATTACTCAATCAAATTGAGTTAATTAGTGATCAAATGACTAATTAAATCTCTCATAAATACTGAGTCCAAATTCGATGGACAATCGGGCATCAGTATTCATCGATATGTAATCCTGATCGAAAAGTCCCAACCAGTGGGACTCTTGACCCCGGTACCCATAATGTATGGAACTCATGATCGAAGAATCTGATTCTCGATCATTGATTTCAAACATGTAAGATTCTACACCAGCCATCAGATCAGATAGGAACCTCTAATGTGTGTGACCCCGTAGGTTTGAACCTAAGCCAGTGGCACAGGAACCAATTCTGTACTAATCGAAGTGACCATCTAGCAATGGTACCCGACATCCGGATAGGTCGAAGAATCGCAATCGCAACACTCAGAACCTACATAAAAATAGTTACTATATAATTCATCTTTTGACCTCTGTGTTTAGGATGACTCGGGTTAAACTGTCAACCCTGATCAGATCATCCGAATCGTGCTCAACTCAAACAGTCCTGTGACTCCTCACAAGGACTACCCTAGCTAAGGTTTTGCTAAATTGAAATACGACTGTACACAGCTCCTAAACTGGAGTGGTCAATCCCATCTTGACACATGCACCGACAAGTCAAGTACTTGACTACACCCAGCAGTCTTCCATCACTGAATTAGAAATTCAGGTAGTCCAGTGCCTAAGTGCAGTGAGTTGCTTGCAAGTCACCGTGGCTGTCTCAGGTCGGAGGGATATTTATACCCATATTCCATCGGAGCAAATCTTGACAGCAGAAATAGCTCCGGAGTCGGTCACGTTCAGTGCAGATGTACCCTTACATCTCACCTGTATGCCATACCAGTGTCTCCACACTCATTGGTTAAGAGGACAACCAACCTATATGATACACAATGACCTATGTTTGATAAACATTGTCGTCTTTGGTAACAACGTATCATTTGTCGCGAACAGATTTAAAGACTAAACGACAAATCCTCCTTTGTCAAGTCTAAATAGTCCTGTTGGTGCAGAATTCCATCGAAGTCGGAGAAGCTGGAGCTGGGATGACCGCGGCCACCGCGGGACCTACAAAGAAAGTCTAAACCAGAGTTGGGGGTGCTCCGGCAAGATCCTCCGATGCTCAAGTCAGTACTCTGCTTCAGCAGAAATAGAGTGCTCGAGCAAAAATTTTGACAGAGTTTCGAGATAAAGTTACCAGCTTAGAGATGAATGTGTCTGGGGTTCCTTATTTATTAATGGAGGATGTAACTGACCGACAGCAACGTCTGTAACCATCTGGTAGAGGACTGCTCAGAGTCGTATGGAGTTTGTTATAGAGAATAATGGCGTCAGGGGTCGTTCAGGGCCACGTGGAGCTTGTTGCAGAGAGTGGAGTGGTGTCCGTTGTCGGGACTTGCCTGAGAGTAGTGGAGCTGCATGGAATCCATTGCAGGGAGTGGAGCAGGAGGGCGGCTCTTGTCATGACTTGTCAGAGAGCTCGAATTCATCGGCTGGAGCTCAGTTGGGACATCTGATGGAGCAAAATGGCTCTCTATCGTTGGTCTGGGAGAAGCTCGGATGTCTCCGAAGCTGCTGACGAGGCTACTGTTGTCGGGTATCTTAGGCACTGATACTATAGGTGGGAGTCACCTGCTGTAGAAGCTCGGATAGAGACTTTTCGTTGGTGAAGTCTGGTAGGAATCCGATTGCTAGAGAAGTCCATCTGTGATTCGCCCGATGTGGAAACTCGCCTGAAGATGATCCATTGGGGAAGTTCGGTTTTATGAAGGATCTGATGGAGGGTTGGTCGGTGATGGACTTCGGATGGCGTTGGGGAGGTTCGGCAGACATCGGAGATGATCGATCATTGTAGAAATCTAGCTGCTGGAGCCCGATCTTTGTAGAAGCTTATCCAATATCCAACCGCTATGGAAGTTCAGTCGAAGTCTGGTTCTTGTAGAAGGCTGAAAGGAGATCACTTATTGTAGAAGCTCGGTCGAAGGTCAGTTGTCATGGGAGCTCGGAGTAGCGACCCGGCTGATGAGTCCTGTCCCATTGTAGAAGCTTAATCGAAGATCGATTGTCGTGGGACCCGACTACGAAGAAGCTCGACTGAAGTCTACCTGTAATGGAAGTTCGAAAGGAATATGTTTACAGTAGAAGCTCGGATGGGATTTGCTTACAGTAGGGATCCGAGGTAGGCCGTCCGCTATAAGGGTTCGGAGTAGACTGCTCACAGCAGGAGTTTGGGGCAGACCACTCGTAGCGAAAGTTCGGAGTAGGCCGCTCGCGGTAGAAGTTCGGCTATCGTAGGAGCTCGGCTGGAATCCTGAAGGCGGTCGACCACTGTAGAAACATGGAAGGAGCTTGGTTACTATAGAAATCTCATTGTGGGGAAGCTCAGATGCTGATGAAGCCGAAAGAAGTTCGGGGGTAGTCAATTGCTGTAGAAGGATGGCTAACAGCGAGGCTTAGAGGGCCTTTGGGGCGGCCCGATGGGTGAACACTGAGGCCCATCGTCGAAGAAGTCCGGACGCCGAGGGAGTTGGGGAGGCATCACGTACAAGGTCGGGAGCTGGAAGAGCCCCGAAGGATCAGTCCTCTGCAGACTTCGATCGGGGGGCACTTTATACCAACACCGATCCCCCTACTTCCAAGTTCGGGTTCCGAACAAAGGAAGTACAGAGAATTTCTCACGATCGAAGCTGCTCTCCTTGATTTTCGTACTCAGTGGTGCCAGATATTTTGACACTCGGTACGCTGGTACTGGAGCCTTTTCGAAAAAGGTTTCTTCTTTTTGGGATTTTTGCTGGGGCGTGGCTCTAGGTACGGTGCAATAATTATTTTATCAGCTGCCAGCCATTTTCAACAGCCTGTCAAAGTTAGTGGGACATGTGGCAGGTACAGGTCGGTCAGAGGAGATCCACAATCATAATCGCTCTAGGTCCTGTTGCTTATTTAAACACATCTTCCTCCTTAGGGGTTTCACCCTACCTGAGAGAGTCCTTCGGTCCCTTCTTCTTCCCGAGAGCTCCAGCCTCCTCTAGCATCCTTCTCGACCTTAGGCATCCTTTGGTTCTCCCATCATCCTTGCCATCCTCCCGCACTCCCCAGGCCAACCTAGGTTAGTCCTGAACTTCTCGCTATTTTTCTGTCTTTTTTTTTAGTGTCCTGTTCGTTTAGCTTCCTTAAGGGCCTGTTCTCTATTTTTCTAATTTTTCTGGGATTTTGTAGCTTTCGTTCGATTCGAAATGTCTTCGATATCTCTTCTTCCAGTAGTTCTAGGAGTTCGTCAGCCTCAGTTTCCTATAGTACTGGTACCGTAGATGAACCGTAGCTAGGACCGAACCTTGTCCAGCCTTTGCGCCAGACACATCCCTGGCTCCTTGACTCCAGACAAACTCTCGCTGATAAGGATTCAGTATGGAGTTCCTCCGGAGTACGAGCTGGAGCTTCTCGGGCCATCTAATCGGGCTAGCACCCCTCCTCTCGGTCACTTCTGTCTGTACCAGGAGGCCTTCCGTGCCGGACTTCGGCTCCCGCTGCCGCCCTTTGTTGTTGCTCTCTTTCATTTTCTGAATATTTCTCTAGTTTTCATTGTGCCGAACTCCTTTAGGTTTTTGATAGGGTTTCTTTCCCTTTGTAGTTTAGTCGAGTTTGGCCGACTATTTCTTTGTTTAGGAGCTTCTACACCTTCAAACGCCATCCCTCAACAAGAAATTGGTGGTACTTCTCCCCCCAGTTTAGTAGAAAGGGGTTGCTGAAAGGCGCCCCCTCTTCCATCCATAACTGGAAGGAGAGGTTCTTCTACGTCCGATGCCCAACCTTAGAGCTAGGGTTACCCCCTTGGGATTCTCTGAGGGATTCGCCCGTCGGGCCTCTAGCCTGAAAGGGATGACCTCGAGGCCTCAAAAAAGCTCGAGCCTATCGAGCCCCCCTCCTCCTGAACTTCTGAGGGAGCAACTTTTGTTCAACGTCGGCCTGAGCCCCCTTGACCCTGCCGGTACCTCTCCCTTTTTTGTCTCTCTCTTTTCTTCTTCTTTCCTTTTTTTCTCTCTTTTTTTTAGTACTTCCCCTTCTTCTTATTCCATCTCGAAGCCATGCTGATCTTCTTTCATCGCAGACATGGACCCAAGCGTGGCTCGGAGGTTGGCCCAGGGTCTCAAGACCCACAAGAGAAAGGATGCCTCAACTTCGGGTTCGATGAAGAAAGCAGGACAGAGGGGACAAGATCGACCACGCCTGCTCCAACACCCGTTGCCGTCGAAGTCCCATCCGACACCAAACCTGAAGTCCCCTGAACCCTTTCATAGAGCCCCCCAGCCGAGGGTCCCATTTTGGAGGTTCATCCTGAGGGGGCACCTGGGGTCGAAGGGAGGAAGAGAAAGAAGACCCTAGCCCAGAGGAGTCACAGTCGCAAGGCTACCACCGAGGGGGTCGGCGGCTCCGAGGAAGACCTGGGAGAAAATCCCTTCAACAACAGGGACTTGATAAAGAGGCTGGTCGAAGGGTGCATCTGCCCGAGGTCGTCGAGAGGATCATCCTCGCGATCCCAAACTGCGGGTCTGGGATTTCCTGGGATCTTCCTTGAAGTAGGTTAACTCACCATTTTTCCTCCTTCTTGCCTCTTTAGCTTATTCTTCAGCCCTCATATCGACTCCCTGACCTTTCTTGCAGATTGGGCATCAGCTCGTCGCCAACGTTGAGACGGCAAAGATCGCCCAAAGAGAGGCAGCTCAGGCAGAAGAAGGTCGTCTAGCCGGGGCCCCCGCCTTGAGGAGAAGATCGTCGAGGTCTGGAGCCTCCAGGAGGTGCTGGAAAAGGAGGGACAAACCTCATCCGATCTGAGGACGCCCTGGAGGAGGAGAGAAGGAAGGCTGAGGCCGAAATTTTTGGACTGAGGGCACAGGTTTCGAGCTGAAGGCACAGGTTTTTGAGCTAAAGCACGATTCATCTCTGATCTCGGAGGTAAGGGCTCGAGCAGTGGAAGAGTTCAAAGCCTCCTCCAAGATGGAAGATCTAAAGGTCCAGTTCGGCCAGGATGCCTTCACAAGGGGTTTGAAATCTGCCAAGAAAGGTGGCAGGGAGCTTTCCCGAATTAGATCTCGGCTTCCTAACAAGGCATCCGACGATGAGGCCGGACCATCCAAAGTCACCACCGATCCTCTTCCAGTCGGGACCTCATCGATTGCTGTAGCCATCGCTGATGATCTTCCGGGGAGCCGACCCCCTCTACTTCTACCCCAGAGGTCTGGAACCTCTAGCTTTGTATTTCTCCTTTGTGGTGATATATATATTTCTTCTGTTCTCTTGTACTTGAAACTTATTTGATCAATGAAGCTGGATTCATCTTTATGGAGGGTCCCTCCCCCCTTTTCGTATTCTTTTCCTTCTTTTTGTCTTCTTGCATTGATTTGAGTCGTGGCGCTCTTGTCTTCCAACGATAGTGTCCTGCAAAGCTCTTCCCCTGCCGGAGGGTATTCCCATGAAGTCGATGGTACGAGACCTCCAAAGGAAGTTCGTCAGTTGACAGAGAAATCTAAGAAGCTGAAAGACGAACTCCACCGGTTGAGGAAGAGCCATTCGGAAGTTACTACGGAGGCTATTCGCCTTCAGGACCTCCACAAAAAGGGGCTCATGGAATTCACTCGGAAGAAGGCCGACTTCGTGATGGAGCTCGAGGAACTCGGAAGCATGTAGTGACCGATCATGGCTCAGGCTTCCAAGATCAGCTTCTCGAGGTCGAGCTGGCGGCTGCACCGGAGAAGATCGGCCAGCTGGAAGGGACTCGTCTGGCTCACAGTCCAAGCCGACCGCGACCAAGACTGGTCGAAGAAGTTCTCCGACCTTCAGAAGCAGCTGCAGGATGTTGAGGCGAACTATAACGCCTACCGAGTCAGCTGGAGTGGGCAGGTAGAGGACTACCGAAGGAAGCTCCAGGCGGCGACCGACGAAGTATCCCACCTTCGGAGGCAATTGTCCGGAGAGTCCAGCCTGCCCCTGCATGAGGCTCCGATGAGCTCTACTCTTTGAGGGAGACTATGGCAGAATTGTCTATGGCCCTTGGGTGGGGGGAGGCCGAACTGCAGCGGCTGAAGATTCAGCTAGTCCACGAGCAGCAGGCGGTCAAGGATACCGAGGCAGAGTCTGAGGACTGAGGAGAAGGCTTCGAGAGTTAGAGGATGAGCGCGACAGTTCCATGATGTTCCAGGATATGCTACTGAAAAAGAGGAAACTAGAAGAGGAAGTCAAGATTTAAGGCAATCCATAGCAAGGGCCAGAACCGAGAGCTCGAAGTCGGAAGAAATCGGGCTTCCTTAGAGCCTCTTCTTCTTCTTTCTTTTTCTTCTTCTTTTTTTTTTTTGGGCCTTTAAGGCTTTGTAATGCATACTTCATCAATGAAATGTGAATGAAAGCATTTATTACCTCGCCCATTCTGGTATTGAATGGTTGTTTACCAAACTCCATTTTCTTCCACCTTGTTTGGCGTCGACGCAGTTTGTAATCCCTTGCTGATTCTTGCATTGATTCATCATTCATCGAACTTCTTCTATCTCCCATCTTGTTCATTGCCGACATAGTTTGAAGGTTCTGGTTGCCTCATGTTGATTTATCCTTAGGGACTAGAGATTTTCGACAAGATTTTCTCTCTCGTCAGGATGAGGTCCCTTGTGCCTTTGATGTGGTTCATTTTTGCCTATCACGGTGTAGTCATTGCCTTTTCTTTTCATCTTCCTTTTCTTCTGTGTTTGAGTGAGGGTCTTCCCTCCGCTCTTGAAGGGCCATGAGAGTGTGGAGGAGCCATTGAGGAAGCTTTCTCCTTGCTGATCGATTGAGTCTTTGTTTGCATCGGGATGAGGTCCTCCCCTCATTCTCGACAGTCGTTTCAGCTCGTGTCAGGATGAGGTTCTCCTCCTGTTCCTGACAAGGCTGTGGGGGCACATAAGGGCTGTTGTGAGGGCCTCTCCCCCATCTGGTCTTTAGAAAATTGGACCTTTGACTTTGCTCATGTTAGGACGAGGTCCTCCTCCTGTTCCTAACAAGGCTATGGGGGCACATAAGGGCCATTGTAAGGGTCTCTCCCCCATCCGATCTTTAGAAAATGGGCCTTCAACTTTGCTCATGTTAGGATGAGTTCTCCTCCTGTTCCTAACAAGACTATGGGGGCACATAAGGGCTATTATAAGGGCCTCTCCCCCATCCGATCTTTAGAAAATCGGGCCTTCGACTTTGCTCATGTTAGGATGAGGTTCTCCTCCTGTTCCTAATAAGGCTGTGGGGGCACATAAGGCCATTGTAAGGGCCTCTCCCCCCATCTGGTCTTTAGAAAATCGGCCTTCGACTTTGCTCATGTTAGGATGAGGTTCTCCTCCTGTTCCTAACAAGGCTGTGGGGGCACATAAGGCCGTTGTAAGGGCCTCTCCCCCCATCCGATCTTTAGAAAATCGGGCCTTCGACTTTGCTCATGTTAGGACGAGATTCTCCTCCTGTTCCTAACACGCTTAGTTTTGTTTGTACGGGGAGTTATCTCCCATCATTGTAAGCTCATACCAAAGAAAGAATGCACAAATGTGAAGAGAATTTTCATTCAGGGTAAAGTTGTTGGTAATACATTCATAGATTTTTCAAACTCTATAACTGCGGAAGGTCTGCTCCTCGCGGGGTCCCCCCGAGATGAAGTTGATAATCCCAATCGGAGGCCGATCTTCTGGCTACTCCTCCCTCCTTGACGGTTCCGACTGCGGAGCCCTAGGTAGATCTTCTCTTCCTTCAAGTTGGGTCAAATGAATCTGTCGAGCCGACCCACCTGATGAGCTCCTCGATCTCATCTCAAGCTGAATACACTCCTTCGTATCGTGGCCGTGGTCACGATGATAGAGGCAAAATTTGTTCGGGTTGCATTTTTAGGGTGCGAGTGCATCCTCTCGACCTTGGGAGCTGCTCCCTGACCTCCATCAGCACTTGAGTTTTTGATGCGTTGAGAGGGGCGTAGCTATAGAATTTCTCGGAGGAGAGCCTCGCGAACTCGACGGTCTGGGCTTCTCTGTTTACGAGCTTGGGGAGGAGTCCGGGTGCGCCCGTGCCGGGAGGAGTTCGAGAGCGTGGCTGAGCTTCACTCGGCCCCTTTTCCTGCTGTGGGCTTGCTCGAGTCTCCCGTCTGCCGCTCTCTCACGGTCTCCTCTCCTTCATCTTGAAGGCTTTTTCCGCTCAGGCATATCCTTCGGCCCGAGCCAGCAAATCCACAAAATCTTGGAGTACTTCTTTTCCAAGGAGAACAGAAGGTCGTTCTTCTGGAAAATGCCCTTCAGAGCGGCCATCGCGACTGATTGGTCCAAGTTTCAGACCTCCAATGCAGCGACATTGAAATGGTTGACACAAGCCCAGATGGATTTCCCCTCCCTTTGCTTGATGTTGATGAGGGACTCCGAACCTCTCCGGGGATTCGGCTGCTAAAAAATGAGCCACAACTGGTGGCTCATCTGATCAAAGAAAAAGATGGTACCCGACTTCAACATTGAGTACCAGTTCCTTGCTGCTCCCTTCAGGGTGGATGGGAAAGCTTAACACAGAATGGCGTCTGACGTGCCATGGAGCAGCATCATTATCGGAAGGCTTTCAGGTGGTCAATCGGTCTGAGGTCCCGTCAAAGCTTTCAAATTGGGGGAGCTTGAAGTTTGGCAGGATAGTTCCTGCATGATCATTTGAGAAAAAGGAGGGTCAGTACAGATGTCTTCACCATAAGCAGGGGGAGCGTTGTGGAGTTCTTCAATCCGTCGGTTCATCTCTTGGAGCCTTCGATCCAGGAAGTCCTCGTGACTGTGGGTCTCGAGGGTCTTCGGGCAGAATGGAGGTAGAGATCCTCTAGGAGTAGAATCATGATCAGACTGAGGGCTCTCCACCCTTGGGTTTGTCTTTCTGGGAAAGAGGGGTGACTGGCCCAAGTGGCCCGCCCTACCGTCGGATTTTGAAATTTCGATGACGTTCTCTCTAACCGCACCGATGCCTGCGGCTGTTGTTGCTGTTGCATGGCCTGCACCACTTCAGTGAGGCCCCTGACCTACTGAACCAGTAGGTCGAATTGCTCCCTCCGACCGTCATTGTCGGAGGAGGAGGAGGAGCCTGGAAACTGGAGGTGAGGTCGAAGCCTGAGATCTGGCCACGAAGGCCGTGGATCCCTGGTGGATGCTCTGCGGGAGGCATCAGGTGAGGATCTAGTAGAAGAAGGAGAAGAGAATGTCAGAGAAGATGATCGGAATCAGTCCCGTTGAGCACTCCTTTAAGAACAAGGGTACTGCAAAGACACAGCCCTTCCTCTAGCACCAATTCTGTTGGTGCAGAATTCCATCGAAGTCAGAGAAGCTGGAGTTGGGATGACTGCGGCCACTGCGAGACCTGCAAAGAAAGTCTAAACTGAAGTTGGGGGTGCTCCAGCAAATCCTCCGATGCTCAAGTCAATACTCTGCTTCAACAGAAATGGAGTGCTCGAGCAAAAATTTTGGCAGAGTTTCGAGATAGAGTTACCAGCTTAGAAAGAATGTGTCTGGGGGTTCCTTTTTATAGACGGAGGATGTAACTAACTGACAGCGACATCTGTAACCATCTGGTAGTGGACTACTAAGAGCCGTACGGAGTTTGTTACGGAGAGTAGTGACATCAGGGGTCGTTCAGGGCCACGTGGAGCTTGTTACGGAGAGTGGACTGGTGTCCGTTGTCGGGACTTGCCAGAGAGTAGTGGAGCTGCATGAATCCATTGCAGGGAGTGGAGCAGGAGGGTGGCTCTTGTCATGACTTGTCAAGAGCTCGGATTCGTTGGCTGGAGCTCGACTGGGACATCTGATGGAGCGAATGGCTCTCTATCATTGGTCTGGGAGAAGCTCGGATGTCCCCGAAGCTGCTGACGAGGCTACTGTTGTCGGGTAGCTTAGGTGCTGATACTACAGGTGGGAGTCACCTGCTGTAGAAGCTCGGATAGAGACTTTTTGTTGGCGAAGCTCGGTAGGAATCCGATTGCTAGAGAAGTCGTCTGTGATTCCCCGATGTGAAACTCGCCTGAAGATGATCCATTGGGAAAGTTCAATTTTATGAAGGATCTGAAGGAGGGTCGATCGGTGATGGACTTCAGATGGCGTTGGGGAGGTTCGACAGACATCGGAGGCGATCGATCGTTGTAGAAATCCAGCTGCTGGAGCCCGATTGTCGTAGAAGCTCATCCAATATCCAACTGCTATGCAAGTTCGATCGAAGTCTGGTTCTTGTAGAAGGCTGAAAGGAGATGCTTATTGTAGAAGCTCGATCGAAGATCGTTGTCGCGGGACCCGACTACGAAGAAGCTTGGCTGAAGTCTACCTGTAATGGAAGTTTGAAAGGAATATGTTTACAGTAGAGGCTCGGATGGGATTTGCTTATAGTAGGGATCTGAGGTAGGCCATCCGCTGTAAGGGTTCGGAGTAGACTGCTCGTAGTAGGAGTTTGGGGTAGACCACTCGTAGCGAAGTTCGAAGTAGGCCGCTCGCGGTAGAAGTTCGGCTATGCAGGAGCTCGACTGGAATCCTGAAGGTGGTCGACCGTCGTAGAAACATGGAAGGAGCCTGGTTACTGTAGAAATCTCATTGTTGAGAAGCTCGGATGCTGACGAAGCCCGAAAGAAGTTCGGGGGTAGTCGATTGCTATAGAAGGATGGCTAACAGCGAGGCTCAGAGGGTCCTTGGGGGGCCTGATGGGTGAACACTGAGGCCCATCGTCGAAGAAGTCAAACGATCGAGGGAGTTCGGGGAGGCATCACGTACAAGGTGGGAGCTAGAGGAGCCCCGAAAGATCAGTCCTCTGCAGACTTCGGTTGGGGGGCACTTTATACCCAAAAAGTCCTAAGGACTTCACCACAACATAGGAGTTCATTAGAAATGAAATATTTTTGATGAAAAAATATCAAAATAATTTTTTTAATTCATAATTCATGTACAAATAAAAAATGAGCACAACCATCAATAGGTTGACGATTGGCTTTGGGATACTATTCCAATAATCTCCACTTGCCTAAAGCCAATCGGTGCAGTATCTAATATCCATCTTCGACTTGTAGTTGTTGAACTCCTTCACTGCAATGACTTTAGTGAATGGGTCAGTCAGGTTTCCTTTCTATCGATCTTCTGAAGATCGATGTCATCTCGATCCATAATTTCTCGGATGAGATGGTAGCGGCGCAGAATATGCTTCATCCGCTGGTGTGCCTTTGGTTCCTTCACCTGAGCAATGGCTCCAGAGCTGTCACAGTAGAGTAGAACTGGACCAACCATGGAGGGTGCTACTCCGAGCTCGGTGATGAATTTTCTCAGCCAACCGCTTCTTTGGCAGCATCTGATGCAGCGACATACTCCACCTCGCAAACTGAATCAGCCACTGTGTGCTGCTTGGAACTTTTCTAGTAGATAGCCCCACCATTAAGGGTAAAAATAAGTCCGATAACTTTTACTGTCATCGTGATCAGACTGAAAATTAGAGTCTGTAAACCCTATAAGTCTCAAGTCCGATTCACCATAAACAAGCCACTGGTCCTTAGTATTTCTTAAATACTTCAGGATGGTTTTAACAACCTTCCAGTGATTCTCCCTGGATCAGATTGGTATCTACTCACTACCCTTAGTGAGTATACCAATCTGGTCATGTACATGTCATGGCGTACATGATAGATTCCACTGCGAAGTATATGGAATCCTACCCATACGCTCTCTTTCTTGAGGTGTTGTCGGACAATCCCTCTTCGAGAGAGAAATTCCATGGCCTATCGGAAGATAGCCTTTCTTGAAATTCTCCATGCTGAACCTCTTTAATATAGTATCATGCACGTGGACTGTGATAAACCAAGCAACCATTTAGATATATCCCTATAGATCCTCATCCCTAGGATGTAGGAAGCTTCTCCAGATCCTTCATGGAGAACTGTGACACAGCCAAATCTTTATTCCTGTAATGCAGGGACATCATTCTCGATTAAGAGAATATCATCCACATACAATACAAGAAATACTACTACTGGACCATTAGCCCACTTATAAATGTATGGCTCTTCTCCATTCTTAATGAAGCCATACGTCTTGATTGTCTTATCAAAACGTATGTTCCAACTCTGTGATGCCTGCTTAAGTCCATAAATGGACCTCTGTAGCCTGCATACCTTAGACTCATCTGTGGATGTGATCCTTCAGGTTGTATCATATACACCTCTTCATCAGCTCTCATTTAGGAAAGCTGTCTTCACATCCATCTGCCAGATTTTATAGTCCAGATGATAGCTATCGCAAGCATAATTGAATGGATTTGAGCATTATCACAGGAGAAAATGTCTCATCATAGTCTATACCATAATTTGACGATATCCCTTGGCAACCAGATGGGCTTTATAGGTTTCTACCTTTCCGTCTGTGCCTTTCTTCCTCTTGAAGACCCACTTACACCCTATGGGTTTTACTCCTTTGGGTGGGTCAACCAATGTCCACACATCGTTGACCTTCATGGACTCCATTTCGGATTTCATGGCCTTCAGTCATTTCTCAGAGTCAGTGTTGTATCCAGGTGGTGTGCCTAAGGCCCAGGGGACCAAGGCTAAGGCCAAGGTCCATCATTCATGAGGGCTTCATAGAGGCTCTAGGGCTAGTTGGGCCCTAGGTTGAAAGGCTGTGGGCCTTTCGGGTTCTTGAGTCTAGGTTATGTGGGCCTCAAGGGACCAACTCTTTATGGGCCAGGTCTGGGCCCAAGAGAGGTGAGATTAGGTCGAGTCATGGGTGTACATGGGCTTGGGTTAACCTAATCTCCCATAGAGTTGGTCAAGGGAGTTTAGGGTTTGGGTCACTTGATCCGTGTTTATATATATATGTACTTGTATAGGTTTGATTAAGCCAAAAAATAGACAACTCTTTCTCCAAGTCTCTCTCTCTCTTCTCCCTCTCTCTCCAGCCATCTTCCATACCCCAGAGCAAGAAATCCTAGGGTTTCTTGCCGCCATTCCATAAAAGGAAAGAAAGGAAGGGAGGCGCTAGCCCCTTCCCCCATTGCAGCGCCTACAGATCTGCTCTCCTCTCTTACAGGCACCCAAAACACTAGGTTCAGACTTAAACCTCTTAGAAGAGGTTGGTACAAGTCCTCTCAGATCTGGAGTTGATCTGAGGTCGTTTGAGGCGTGGTGAGATCTCCATCAACAGATCTACAAAAAGGTTGCAGCAGGACAGATCTTGAGGTCTGTCTCCATCTATCTTTTCTCCATCTAGAATGCCTTGATTCAAGATCTATGAATTCAAGGACCTTGGTCCAAGTCTGATCTGGTTGGATACCAGATCTTGGATTTTTTAGTGGTGGTTTCAAAGGTGTTCTTCATCTGGAACGAAAGGCTGACGAAGAAGACAGCAACCAGGCTGATTTCATCAAGGGCCTGGGATCGTGTCCAGAAGTCTCCAGATCTATTCGTTGCTGGTTCTGCTGCACCAAAGGTCCGTGGGAGGAGCGGGATCATGTTCCAATAGTGGATCTCTGTATTGCATCCATGTAGGTGATCGGATCCTCATCATTTTCATCAAGTTCGATAGGATCGCCGTCCTGGATCAAGAAACCATAGTATCTATCCGGTTGACGTGGTACTCTACCAGATCGCCTTAGGGGTGCTTGAACAATGGGCTTTGGATCTGATCTAACCAAATTCAGTTCAGGTTCAGCAACTTGTGTCAGTTTTTCACCTGCCAAACTTCATCAAGTTCGACCTTAGAGGCAACAGTCCCTTCACCAAGGAACTCCTTTTCCAAAAAGATTGCCTTAAGGCTGACAAACACTTTTTGCTCATCAGCTAGGTAGAAGTAATACCCTTTGGTCTCTTTTGGGTACCCTATAAAATTACACTTGTCAGACCTAGGTCCTAGCTTGTCCGTAATTAAACGTTTAACATAAGCCAGACACCCCCAAACCTTAAGGTGCGAGAGTACTGGCTTACGTCCTATCCATATCTCATATGGTGTTTTGGTTACAGACTTATTCGAAACTCTATTTAGAAGGTAACAAACCGATTCGAGCGTATATCCCCAGAGGGAGATCGACAGACCAGCAAACCCCATCATGGATCGAACCATGTCCAACAAGGTCCGATTCCTCCTTTCAGATACACCATTATGTTATGGTGTTCCAGGAGGAGTCCACTGAGAGAGAATCTCATTCTCCCTAAGATATGTCAGAAAATCATTGGAAAGTATTCACCTTCTCGATCAGATCGAAGAATTTTAATACACTATTCAGTTTATTTTTCTACCTCATTTGAAATAGTTTGAACATTTCAAACGACTCCGACTTATGCTTCATTAAATAGACATACCCATACCTTGATAGGTCATCTGTGAAGGTTATGAAGTAGAAATATCCACCTTTTGCACTTGAGCTCATGGGTCACATACATCAGAATGTACCAGAGCCAAAAGTTCACTGGCTTGCTCATCTTTTTCAATAAAAGGTGACTTGGTCATTTTACCAAGAAGACGGACTCACAGGTTGGAAGTGATTCACAATTACCTACTTCAAGAATTCTTCTTGAGCCAACCTGTTTATCCTATTTTTATTGATATGACCTAGCCTACAGTGCCAAAGGTAGACTTCTGACACATAATCTATTCTAGGAGTTTACCGGAAGTTTGAACCATATTAACAGGTTGTGATAGAAAATAAATTTCATTATTAAGTTGTCCAACAAATATTGTAACACCATTCAAAATAATATTGCAAATATTTCTTTTATTAAAAATTAATAACCGTTCATGGCCAAAAGCCTACAGAAATAATATTTAATAAAAACTTGGATAATAGTAACATTCACTCAGAATTATGTTTCAAGAATTGATTACAAGGTTCATGATTCCTAATGCTAGAACTGAAACTTTGCTTCCATCTCCAACATTCAGGAATCTCTCGCCTTCATCAAATCTCCTACTGACCTGCAGACCCTGCATCAAATTACAAATATGATAAGGGCTTCCGGTATCCAATACCCAGCAGTAGTATCATAAATGAAAAATTGCAAGGTGTTATCATATAAGTACCTTGCTTCTTCTTCGGCCTGTTCGGGTCCAGGGAGGCAATGTATAGAGGATAGTTTCTCTTCCAGTGCCTCTGTTTCTTGCAAAAGAAGTACTCCGCCTGGCTCTGATCGGGCTTGTACTTCTTGGTCTGACCTGTGCAGACTCCCAGCATGCAGCTGCACCTTCTTATTCTTCCTCTTCTTGTTCTTCTTTTTCCTTTCTTAAAGGGTCGACGAAAGAAGAAGACCCTCCCACAATATTCACCTACTCCTTATGGAGCTGGTGATCCTTCTCAAAGTTCTACAGCAACCCCAACAAGCCGTGGTAGTTCACTGCAGGCTTTGTCATCCGAAAATGAGTAAGGAAGGGGAGGAAGGACTTGGGCAATGAATTAAGGATCGCATCCTTACCGAGCTGCTCGTGCAAGGAAAGCCCAGTTTACTTAGGGCTCAATCATTTCGATCATGTACAGTACATGATCAGTGATGAGGCTCCATCCCTCATCCGAGCATTGAAAATGGCATAACTAGTTTTGTGCCTTTCAACATCGTCAGGTGTGCCAAAGGAGTCGTTCAACATTTCAAGCATCTCCTGTGGCTGGACTTCTCGAACCTGCGACTGAACTCATCATTCATTGCCACCAGCATAATGCACCGAACGGTGGTGCGGTCATTGAGCCACTTCTGATAAGTATCTCAGACCGTCCCTCTAACGTTCGGGGCTGGCTCCTCAGGGCTGGATCCGTTACTACATAAAGGATCCGCTCATGCTCAAGGACGATTTTTAATTTTCGATACCAGCTATCAAATTAGATCCCATGAGCTTGTCATTATCTAATAATGATCAGACCTCTATTAGTACATAAATTATAAATACTAAAGACTTGACTTTAGTCTAAAGTTCTCCTAATATTTTTACGAACTGGTAGCCTCAACCTCCAATTCGAGGAATTACTTTAATTCCTTAGTGGGTACTAGAATCCACACAGACTACACACGAGCCCAACTTTGGTTGGTCAACCCATGTGCATCTATGGGTAGGTTCATAACCAGTTGTTTCTCTAAACAACTTCTAGTAATTGATTTTGCCTCAGAACCTAATCAGTAGGCTTTGGCCTCCACTGAAAAGATCTGGTTAGGTCCAACCATTAACATAATTTGATTTGGTGAATAGGACCAATAAATGATCAGACCTGACTTTGGCAGGCCAACCTGACCACCATCAGAAAGACTCAAACCAAATTATCATATTATGAATGATAATTCCATTAGTCAATAAGCACCAGGCCTTTGGGCCTCCAATGATTATTAAACTAATGGACTCATTATCACTTACTTAATGGGAGGCTATGACTTAGTTATCAATATAACTTATCATTTTAGGGACCTAATAATTTTTGAAGATTTTATTAAAGGATAGATGAGAAGAAAATATCCAGCCAATTTCAATCCTCCCACTGACTTCACCAAGTCAGATTAAAAAAAATTTAATTAAAGCTGGCATTAGGAGCACCTAAATTAGTCAAACTGATTTACCTAATGACATGGGTGAGCCCTAATCACCAAGTGATCTAATCAAAACCTAATTCACCGGGTTGGCCAAGTAAGTGAGATCAGTGGTGGGGATAAGCTATTAACTCGTCAAGATCGAATCACTGCGAGTAGCTCCCACTTAAAAACCACTGGTCAAAATGCCAAACTTACCTTAGACAACAACCGGCTCATTAGTTTTAATTTGATCAACTTATTAAATAGGGTTCCACCGCGTAGTCATGAATTAAGTCCATCTTGGTCTAGTTAAAGACATGGACCCATTCAACTACAACTATTGGAGTTGAGTCTAGAGTATCCTTGACCTAATCTAATTCAACTTTTGATTAGATTTGATCAATTACTCTAATTTAGTCCATTTCTTTAAGCTAACCTTAGGTCTAATCCAATTATGGACCTAATCTATCTAACCCATTGACCCACAAGTTTATGCAATTGTCTTAGGTCTTAATTCACAATTCTAGACCTACTAAACAACACTTAATTTTTTAATTAAGTATTTGGACTGATGGGTCAGGATTTGGCATTTTGAAAATAATTTTCAAATTTGAAAGGTTTTATTTTTGTTCACCAAATATGTTGACTCATTTCACAAATAGATCAGCACATTTCATAAATAGCAATCCTATTGCTAATTACATAACAAAAAATAACTCAATTAAAATAAATCATGAATATTCTTTTAGATCTAATCTAACACATTCATGATAAATTTTACAATTGAATCTTTACAATTAATTTCTTTCGCTGCTTCATCTGCATGAGATATAATTACAGCAGCACCCCTACCGCCATAGGAGACCCCATCGAATGGGAGGAGAGGGCCTTTAAACCCTATTTTCTCCTATGACCGGACGGCCATGGCAACCAACCCAATTCGATTACTTACTACTTGGATTAAGTATATCTAAATATACCAATTTCAAAATTTAAATTTCAAATTTCAAAATTTTGAATTTCAAATTTGAATTTTAAATTTTGAATTTCAAATTTTAAAAATTCAAATTTTAAATTTTGAATTTTAAATTTTTGAATTTTGAATTTCGAACAACTTTCAAAATTTAAATTTCAAATTTTAAATTTTGAATTTAAATTTTAAATTTAAACCTTTAGATTACAACTTAATCTATGCATGTAAATATATATATCATATCTAAGAACCCGCTCTGATACCATTTGTGGGGAAATTCAGTACAGGGATAAAATGATAATTTTAAAACTTTTTCAGAATCATATTTTATAGCAGAAAAATATTAATTAATCTAATTAATTAACATAAATTTATCCTATACTAGGATCTAAATATGATATATAGCATGCATACATTTAAATTTAAAATTCGAATTTGAACAATAAACACTTTATTGTAATGTGTTCAGAACATAATACCTTTGTGCGGATAGTAGATCGCCGCAATCTGATCACCGTCGGGAGAGTCTGATCATCCATCACCACACGAAGCTTCCGGTCTGATCGACTCCTCACGAGTGCTAGCTCGTTGTAGAGCTTTTTTGACGGCCGATGCAGATCGAACTCCTTCGATCGATGTCTGTCGATTCTTCAGATGCTCTGGATCATCAACAGATGTGCTTGAGAGGATGTTGAAGATCTTTCTGAGATTTTGTGGGCTCACGACACTCGTAGCTCACTTTCTCACTTCCCGAACCCAGGCTAAAACTCTAGGGAACTCATCGAAAACCTTGCACCCACTTTTCTTTCTTTTCTTCTTTTTCTCTTGGAAGGATATGGACTTCTTTCTCATGCACAAGACTTCTCACACCCCAAAATTTTTTTCTAAAAATCTTCTTCTTGCACACCCCACTCTTCTCCTCCTTTTATAACAACGTCAAAAGTCTTATCCAAAAGAAAGGATAAAGATGAGTAATTGCACATTTGAATTCAAATCAAATTTTGAATTCAAATGGATACCAACTCATCCCTTATCCACTAAAGATGTGAGGCATGGCTTAAATTATGCATGGAGTGATTTCATGAGAAACTTTTTCTCATGTAATAAATGGGGCGTAAAAAAAAGGGATAAGGTGCAAAGATTGATTGCCCATTCAAATTCAAACTTTATTTTGAATTTGAATGGCCAACCAATCATCCTTATCCATTCATTTGGCACATTAAAGTGGGGCATGGAGAGGGCCTGGCATGAGAAAATAATTCATGAGAAGTTTCTTCTCATGAATTCAAATGGGTGCAATGGAAGTGAGGTGGCGCATGGAGATTGGGTCAAGGTGGTTTCATTATTTAAACCAACCTAATTGAACCAAATAAGTTAGGTCAATTATACTAATTTAAATCTAACTTAATTAGACTTAATTAGGCTCAACAAAATTCTAATCAAATCAAAAATTGACTAAGCCCAATCCCTGATCAAATCAGGGACCAAACCATCTCGACGATTTGGTCAACTCTTAACCTAATCGGGTCAAACCCAACTGAATCCAATTCAATTGGACTTGATCCAAAAATAATTACTCAATCAAATTGAGTTAATTAGTGATCAAATCACTAATTAAATCTCTCATAAATATTGAGTCTAAATTCGATGGGCAATCGAACATCAGAATTCATCGATATATAATCCTGATCGAAAAGTCCCAACCAGTGGGACTCTTGACCCCGGTACCCATAATGTGTGGAACTCGTGATCAGAGAATCCTGATTCTAGATCACTGAGTTCTAAATATGTGGAATTCTATACCAACCATCAGATCAGATAGGAACCTCTAATGTGTGTAACCCCGCAGGTTCGAACCTAAGCCGGTGGCACAGAAATCAATACCTGTACTAATCGAAGTGACCATCTAGCAATGGTACCCGATGTCTGGATAGGTCGAAGAGTCGCAATCGCAACACTCAGAACCTACATGAATATGGTTACTGTATAATACATCTTTTTGACCCCTGTGTTTAGGACGACTCAGGGTTAAACTGTCAACCCTGATCAGATCATCCGAATCGTGCTCAACTCAAACAGTCCTGTGACTCCTCACAAGGACTACCCTGGCCAAGGTTTTGCTAAATTGAAACACGACTATACACAGCTCCTAAACTGGAGTGGTCAATCCTATCTTGACACACGCATCGACAAGTCAAGTACTTGACTACACCCAGCAGCCTTCCATCACTGAATTCGAAATTCAGGTAGTCGAGTGCCTAAGTACAGTGAGTTGCTTGTAAGTCACCGTGGCGGTCTCAGATCGGAGGGATATTTATACCCATATTCCATCGGAGCAAATCTTGACAGCAGAAATAGCTCCAGAGTCGGTCACGTTCAGTGCAGATGTACCCTTACATCTCATCTGTATGCCATACCAGTGTCTCTACACTCATAGGTTAAGAGGACAACCAACCTATATGGCACACAACGACCTATGCTTGATAAATATTATTGTCCTTGGTAACAACGTATCATTTGGTCGTGAACAGATTTATGGACTAAATGATAAATCCTCCTTTATCGAGTCTAAATAGTCCTAAGGACTTCACCACAACATAGGAGTTCATTAGAAGATGAAACATTTTGTGATGAAAAAATGCCAAAATAATTTTTATTAATTTATAATTTATGTACAAATATAAAAATGAGCACAACCATCAATAGGCTGACGATTGGCTTTGGGACACTATTCCAATGCCATGTGGGTAAGGGAGTGGGTGCAAATTGATTGTCATAAGTGATGGCAATTCTATCTCATATAGGAATCTTTTTTTTATGAGTATTGAACTAATTCAAATCAGATTTAAGTTAGGACTCCTATACATATTGGGTCATGAGAATCATCTATAAATAGAGAAGGTCTCTACCTATAGATACATAGCAAACAAATCAGATTGAGAGAAGAGGGAAAGAGAGAGAGAGGCGTGAGAAGAGAGAGAGAACCCTTCTTCTCCTTGGCCACTCCCCTTGTTGTCGCCCTTTCTCTCTTGGGCATGGGCTCTCTTTGGGCATCCCACCTTCTGGTGTGAGATGTCACACCAGCACATCTTCTTCCTTATTTGATTGGATTGCGAAGCCGATTGATTGGAGTTCATCCTGCTTTCCTACAGTGTTTGGCGTGCATGCGAAGTAGAGGGTCTGCACATCCAGACCTTCGTGAAGGTTTAATTTAGATTAATTGAGATTTGATTTCTAATTCTATTACTATTTAGATAAGAATTTGATCCTTTTTCATGTAGATTAATAAAAAAAATTTAGATGTAACCTAGGCCTTTGGAAGAGAAATAGTTTTTCTTTCCTTCAATCGGTATCAAAGCAGATCTAAAATATATACATGCATCACTAAATTTTTTAAAATTAATTACATAAGATATAATTAAGATTTTTATTAAATATTAAATCTAATTTAAATTTATTTATATAAAATTTTTGATCTGATTTTGATTGGATTAGATGAGCCTAATCAATGGCTGATTGAGCTTGTTACAAGTTTGTTATAATAGAATTTGCTATTACTGAATTTTTGATAGAATAATAATATGAATTAAAATCTATTTTAAATTTATTTTAATAAAATTTTAATATTTTTATATTTTTTATAAATAGAGTTTATTTTAGATTTGAATTGGATCTGTTTCGATGGATATTTAGATCTGAATCCTATCAAAATTTAGTACTGCATGAAAATAGATTATAAAAAAATTATTCTTTATGTATTTATATTTACATCTAATTATTTTTTTATATAATATCAAATCTAAAATTGATATTTTATAATCAGAATAAGATATATTTTAGATCTGATATGATGTATATGATACATTAAATTTAATTAGATTAGATAAAGAACATAATTGATAAGATCAAGGATATATTCATGACATAAAATTATTTTATCAATAATTGCATGTTGATGTAATTATGTATAAAATTAGATTTCAGATCTTAGTAGCCTAGTACTTGGATTGATGAGATCATCAGACCATCCGATAATAGAAAATTAAAGAGATTAATCTCTCTTTTGCCTATTCGATGAGTTCTCTTATGACGTATAGGGGTGTCATTATGATCCGATTTTATGAAAAAAAAAGTGAATAGATTTTTATATATTATTTTGATCATAAATATATTTAGATTAGATCTAAAGTGATTTATGATTCATTATAATAGGATAAAATTTAGATATAAAATTATGTTAGATCTGAATTGCATGTTACATAAGATGTAATTGGTATTGATCTAAAGGTTGCCATGATGCATGAGATGTATGTATGAAGTTTAAATCATACCTTTGCATGTTTAATTATTAAACATAATATAAAAATTTATTTTCATGTGTTGAAACATATGGTATGCTTCATCTGAAACCCTTGTAGAATAGTTCTATAGATTGAAACATACGTTTCACACACTTAATTTTGAATTAAATTTTGAATGATCTAGATTTGAGAATTGAAGATCATTTAGATACCACATAAAATGATGGGCAAAGGTTTAGCATGAATCAGATCCTTCTAATGATTAGATCTAGGGTTAGAAATACATATGGACCATGTAGAGAAATTGATTAAATCTAATCAAATGTTGAATTAGATCAGATCAGTATTTCTCTAAATTAATCTCAATAGTTGAAGTTTGATCAAGTCTATATGTTTGACCCTAATAAATGGACCATAATCATGGCTCTATGGTTGAGCCCGAATCTTCTGGTGTACTAAATCGAAACTAATTAACCAGTTGATGTCTAAGATAAGTTTGATAGATTCGATCAAGTGGTTTTTAATTAAGAGCTATTCACCTAGATACATCTATGGTGAGTTAATGGCACATCCCTCTCACTGATCTCACTTATCTGACCAACATGATAGATTATGTTTTGATTAGGTCACTAGTCGATTCGTACAGACCCATGTCATTAAGGTGAATCAGTGTGACTGATTTAGATATCTTTAGACCAGCTTGTGTCTAATCCTTTACATGACTTGGTGAAGTCAGTGGAAGGATTTGCAGCTTGCAGGTTGACTTCTTTTGTTATTATCAGATCAATGAAATCAAATCTTCTAAATTATTAGATTCATAAAGTGATAAAATTATGAGATAACTTGATCATTGCTTCCTATTAAGGTGCATGATAATGAGTCCAATATTCCAAATAAGCATTGGAGGTGCCACATGTTGGGAATAGTATCCCAAAGTCAATCGTTAGTCTATTGACGGTTGTGCTCATTTTTGTATATGCATATGAATTATGAATTAATAAAAATTATTTTGATTTTTTCATCACAAAATATTTCATCTTCTAATGAACTCCTATGTTGTGGTGAAGTCCTTAGGACTATTTAGACTCGACAAAGGAGGATTTTTGTTTAATCCTTAAATCTGTTCGTGACCAAATGATACGTTGTTACCAAGGATGACAATATTTATCAAGCATAGGTTTTGTGTGCCATATAGGTTGGTTGTCCTCTTAACCAATGAGTGTGGAGATACTGGTATGGCATACAGGTGAGATGTAAGGGTACATCTGCACTGAATGTAACCAACTTCGGAGCTATTTCTGCTATCAAGATTTGCTCTGATGGAATATGGATATAAATATCCCTCGGACCTGAGACCGCACGGTGGCTTGCAAGTAACTCACTGCACTTAGGCACTAGACTACCTGAATTTCTAATTCAGTGACGGAAGGCTGCTGGGTGTAGTCAAGTACTTGACTTGTCGGTGCGTGTGTCAAGATGGAATTGACCACTCTAGTTTAGGAGCTGTGTATAGTCATATTTTAATTTAGCAAAACCTTGCCAGGGTAGTCCTTGTGAGGAGTCACAGGACTGTTTGAGTTGAGCACGATTCGGATGATCTGATCAGGGTTGATAGTTTAACCTGAGTCGTCCGAAACACAGGGGTCAAAAGGATGAATTATACAGTAACCATATTCACGTAGGTTCTGAGTATTGCGATTATAATTATTCGACCTATCCGATTGTCGGATACCATTGCTAGATGGTCGCTTCGATTAGTATAGGAATTGGTTCCTGTGCTACCGGCTTAGGTTGAACCTGCGGGGTCACACACATTAGAGGTTCCTATCTGATCTGATGGCTGATGAAGAGTCCTAATGCTCATGGACTATGAGTCCTACATGTCTGGACTTTGTGATCAAAATCAGGATTCTCTGATCATGAGTCCCACACATTTTGGGTACGGGGTCAAGAGTCCCACTGGTTTGGGACTCTTCAATCAGGGTTACATATCGATGAATTCTGATGCCCGATTATCCATCGAATTTGGACTCAATATTTATGAGAAGTTTTATTAGTAATTTGATCACTAATTAACTCAATTTGATTGAGTAATTATTTTTGGATCAAATTCAATTAAATTAGATTCAGTTGGGTTTGACCCGATTAGGTTAAGAGTTGACCTAATCGTCGAGATGGTTTGGTCCCTGATTTGATCAGGGGTTGGGCTTAATCAATTTCTGATTTGATTAGGATTTTATTGAGCCTAATTAAGCCTAATTAAGTTGAGTTTAAATTAGTCTAATTGGGCCTAACTTATTTGGTTCAATTAGGTTGGTTTAAATAATGAAACCACCTTGACCCATTCTCCCTGCACCACCTCACTTCCACTGCGCCCATTTGAATTCACGTGAAGGAAGTTCTCATGAATTTTTCCTCATGCAAAGCCCTCCTCACGCCCTACTTTAATGCACCAAATGAGTGGATAAGGATGATTGGTTGGCCATTCAAATTCAAAACAAAGTTTGAATTTGAATGAGCAACCAATCTTAGCGCCTTGACCTTATCCTCTTTTAGCACCCCATTTATTACATGAGAAAATGTTTCTCATAAATCACTCATGCACAAATTAAGCCACGCCCTCCTCTTCTCATGCCTTAGTGGATAGGGATTAATTGATTTCCATTTGAATTCAAAATTTGATTTGAATTCAAATGTGCAATTACTCATCTTTATCCTCTCACATGGATAAGATGTTTGACATTATTTTAAAAGGAGAAGAAGAGTGGGGCATGTGCAAGAAAAATTTTGGAGAGAAAATCTGGGTGTGAGGAATCCTTGTGTGCGAGGTGAAGGTCTATATCCTTCTGAGAGAAAAGAAAGAAAAGAAAGAAAAAATATGCGCAGGGTTTCAGTGAGTTCTTCAGGGTTTCAGCCTGGAGTTCGGAAGTGAGAAGGTGAGTTACGAGTATCGTGAGCCCACCAAATTTTAGGAAGATCTTCGACATCTTCTCAAGCATGTCTGTTGATAATCTGGAGCATTCAAAGAATCGACAGACATCGATCGAAGGAGTTCGATCAGCATCGACCGTCGAAAGGGCTCTAAATGAGCTAGCACTCGTGAGGAGTCGATCAGACTGAGAGCTTCGTGTAGACGATTGCAGAGGTCAGACATACTGTGTGGTTATATCGCAACAATCAGATTCTTTCGATGATGATCAGATTGCGATGATCTACTACCCACACAAAGGTATTGTGTTCTGAACACATTACAGTAAAGTATTTACTGTTTAAATTTAAATTTAAATTTAAATGCATGCATGCTATATATCATATTTAGATCCTAGTGTAGGATAAATTTTTATTAATTAATTAGATTAATTAATAATTTCACTGTAAAATAGTGATTTTGAAAATTTTAAAATTACCATTTTACCCTTGCACTGAATTTTCCCCAAAAATGGTATCAGAGCGGGTTCTTAGATATGATATATATATTTGTATGCATAGATTAAGTTATAATCTAAAAGTTTAAATTTAAAATTTAAAATTTAAAATTTGAATTTGAATTTTGAATTTTGAATTTTGAAAGTTGTTCGAAATTCAAAATTCAAAAATTTGAAATTCAAAATTTAAAATTTAAATTTTGAAATTTGAAATTTGAAATTCAAAATTCAAAAATTTGAAATTCAAAATTTGAAATTTAAAATTTAAAATTTGGTTGAAATTTCAAATTTAAAATTCAAAATTTAAAATTCAAAATTTAAAATTCAAAATTTGAAATTCAAAAATTTGAAATTTGAAATTTGTTTGAAATTTGAAATTCAAAATCTAAAATTTGAAATTTAAATTTAAAATTTAAATTTTAAAATTGATATATTTAGATATACTTGATCCAAGTAGCAAGTAATCGAATTGGATTGGTTGCCATGGCCGTCCGGTCATAGGAGAAAAGTAGGGTTTAAAGGCCCTCTCTTCCTATTCGATGGGGTCTCCTATGGCGGTAGGGGTGCCGATGCGATTATATCCTATGCAGATGAAGCAGTGAAAAGAATATTCATGATTTATTTTGATTGAGTTATTTTCTATTATGTAATTAGCAATAGGATTGCTATTTATGAAATGTGCTGATATATTTGTGTAATAAGTCACATATTTGGTGAACAGAAAATAAAACCTTTCAAATTTGAAAATTATTTTCGAAATACCAAACCCTGACCCATCAGCCCAAATACTTAATTAAAAGAATTAAGTGTTGTCTAGTAGGTCTAGAATTGTGAATTAAGACCTAAGACATTTGCATAAACTGTGGGTCAATGGGTTAGATGGATTAGGTCCATAATTGGGTTAGACCTAAGGTTAGCTTAAAAAAATGGACTAAATTAGAGTAATTGGTCAAATCTAATCAAAAGTTGAATTAGATTAGGTCAAGGATACTCTAGACTCAACTCCAATAATTGTAGTTGAATGGGTCCATGTCTTTAACTAGACCAAGATGGACTTAATTCATGGCTACGTGGTGGAACCCTATTTACTAAGTTGATCAAATTAAAACTAATGAATCGATTGGTGTCTAAGGTAAGTTTGGTAGTTTGACCAGTATTTTTAAGCGGGAGCTACTCGCAGTGATTCGATCTCTGATGAGTTAATGGCTTATCCCCACCACTGATCTCACTTACCTGGCCAACCTGATGAATTAGGTTTTGATTAGATCACTTGGTGATTAGGGCTCACCCATGTCATTAGGTAAATCAGTTTGCTGATTTAGGTGCTCCTAATGCCAGCTTTAAGTAAATCTTTTTTAATCTGACTTGGTGAAGTCAGTGGGAGGATTGAAATTGGCTAGATATTTTCTTCTCATCTATTCTTTAATAAAATCTTCAAAAAAAAAATTATTTGGTCCTAAAAATGATTAAGTTATATTGATAACTAAGTCATAGCCTCCCATTAAGTGAGTGATAATGAGTCCATTAGTTTAATAATCATTGGAGGCCCAAAGGCCTGGTGCTTATTGACTAATAGAATTATCATTCATAGTATGATAATTTGGTTTGAGTCTTTCTGATGGTGGTTAGGTTGGCCGACCAAAGTCGGGCTTGATCATTTATTGATCCGATTCACCAAATCAAATCATGTTAATGGTTGGACCTAACCAATTTTTTCAGTGGAGGCCAAAGCCTACTGATTAGGTTCTGGGGCAAAATTAATTACTAGAAGTTATTTAGAGAAACAACTGGTTATGAATCTACCCATAGATACACATAGATTGACCAACCAAAGTTGGGCTCATGTGTAGTCTGTGTGGATTCTAGTACCCACTAAGAAATTAAAGTAATTCCTCAATTGGAGGTTGAGGCTACCAATTCATAAAAATAGTAAGAGAAACTTTAGACTAAAGTCCAAGTCTTTAGTATTAATAATTTATGTACTAATATAGGTCTGGTTTTCCTTTATGTAGCTATGGCCACTACTCTGTCGCTTCGATCATTATTAGATAATGACAAGCTCATGGGACCTAATTTCGATAGCTGGTATCGAAAATTAAAAATCATCCTTGAGCATGAGCGGATCCTTTATGTAGTAACGGATCTGGCACCTGAGGAGCCAGCCCTGCACGCTAGAGGAACGGTCCGAGATACTTACCAGAAGTGGCTCAACACTGCACCAACGTCCGGTGCATAATGCTGCGGCAATGAATGATGAGTTCAGTCATAGGTTCGAGAACGCCCAGCCACAGGAGATGCTTCAAATGTTGAATGACTCTTTTGGCATGCCTGACGATGTTGAAAGGCACAAAACTAGTTGTGCCATTTTCAATGCTCGGATGAGGGATGGAGCCTCAGTCACTGATCATATACTGTACATGATCAAAATGATTGAGCGCATAAGTAAACTGGGTTTTTCCCTACACGAGCAGCTTGATAAGGATGCGATCCTTAATTCTCTGCCCAAGTCCTTCCTTTCCTTTCTTACTCATTTTTGAATGACAAAGCCTGCAGTGAACTACCACGGCTTGTTGGGATTGCTGTAGAACTTTGAGAAGGATCACCAGCTCCATAAGGAGTCAGTGAATGTTGTGGGAGGATCTTCTTCTGGTCGTTGACCCTTTAAGAAAGGGAAGAAGAACAAGAAGAAGAAGAATAAGAAGGTGCAGCTGCATGCTGGGACATCTACACAGGGTCAGACCAAGAAGCGCAAGCCCGATCAGAGCCAGGCGGAGTGCTTCTTTTGCAAGAAGCAGGGGCACTGGAAGAGGAACTATCCTCTATACATTGCCTCACTGGACCCGAACAGGCCAAAGAAGAAGCAAGGTACTTTTATGATAACACCTTGCAACTTTTTCATTTGTGATACTACTGCTTGGGTATTGAATACCCGAAGCCCTTATCATATTTGCAATTCGATGCAGGGTCTGCAGGTCAATAGGAGATTTGATGAAGGCGAGAGGTTCCTGAATGTTGGAGATGGAAGCAAAGTTCCAGTTCTAGCATTAGAATCATGAACCTTGTAATCAATTCTCGAAATATAATTCTGAGTGAATGTCACTATTGTCCAAGTTTTTTATTAAATATTATTTCTGTAGGCCTTTTGGCCATGAACGGCTATCAATTTTTAATAAAAGAAAATATTTATAATATCATTTTGAATGGTGTTACAATATTTATTGGACAACTTTATAATGGAATTTACTTTCTATCACAATCTGTTAATGTGGTTCAAACCTCCGGTAAATGCCCTAGAATAGATAATGTGTCAGAAGTCTACCTTTGACACTGTAGGCTAGGTCATATCAATAAGAACAGGATAAACAGGTTGGCTCAAGAAGAAATTCTTGAAGTAGGTGATTGTGAATCACTTCCAACCTATGAGTCCTGTCTTCTTGGTAAAATGACCAAGTCACCTTTTACTGGAAAAGGTGAGCGAGCCAGTGAACTCTTGGATCTGGTACATTCTGATGTATGTGAACCTATGAGAAATAAGTGCAAGAGGTGGATATTTCTACTTCATAACCTTCACAGACGACCTATCGAGGTATGGGTATGTCTATTTAATGAAGCATAAGTCAGAGTCGTTTGAAATGTTCAAACTATTTCGAAATGAGGTAGAAAAATAAACTGAAAAGTGTATTAAAATTCTTTGATCTAATCGAGGAGGTGAATACCTTTCCAATGAGTTTCTGACATATCTTGGGGAGAATGGGATTCTTTCTCAATGGACTCCTCCTGAAACACCACAGCATAATGGTGTATCTGAAAGAAGGAATCGGACCTTGTTGGACATGATTCGATCCATGATGGGGTTTGTTGGTCTACCGATCTTCCTCTGGGGATATGCACTCGAATCGGCTTGTTACCTTCTAAATAGAGTTCTGAGTAAGTCTGTAACCAAAATGCCATATGAGATATGGATAGAATGTAAGCCAGTACTCTCGCACCTTAGGGTTTGGGGGTGTCCGGCTTATGTTAAACGTTTAATTACGAACAAACTAGGACCTAGGTCTGACAAGTGTAATTTTATAGGATACCCAAAAGAGACCAAAGGATATTATTTCTACCTGACTG
>NC_026001.2:42494104-42532319 GCF_000442705.2 Elaeis guineensis | reverse complement strand
AAGGCAATCTTTTTGGAAAGAGAGTTCCTTGGTGAAGGGACTGTTGTCTCTAAGATCGAACTTGACGAATTGATAGGTGGAAAATCTGATGCAAATTGCTGAACCTGAACAGATTTGATTAGATAGATCCGGAGCCCATTGTTCAAGCACCCTTAAGGCGATCTGGTAGAGTACCACGTCAACCGGATAGATACTATGGTTTCTTGGTCTGAACGACGATCCTATCAAACTTGATGAAAACGATGAGGATCTGATCACCTACATGGATGCAATGCAGAGACCCGACTCTGAGAAATGGCTAGAGGCCATGAAATCCGAAATGGAGTCCATGAAGGTCAACGATGTGTGGACATTGGTTGACCCACCCGAAGGAGTAAAACCCATAGGGTGTAAGTGGGTCTTCAAGAGGAAGAGGGGCGCAGATGGAAAGGTGGAAACCTATAAAGTCCGTCTAGTTGCAAGAATATCATCAACGTTATGGTATAGACTATGACGAGACATTTTCTCCTATGGCAATGCTCAAATCCATTCGGATTATGCTTGCGATAGCTGCCCATCTGGACTATGAAATCTGGTAGATGGATGTGAAGACAGCTTTCCTAAAGGAGAGCTGAGAAGAGGTGTATATGATACAACCTGAAGGATTCACATCCACAGATGAGTCTAAGGTGTGCAGCTATAGAGTCCATTTATGGACTTAAGCAGGCATCCTGGAGTTGGAACATATATTTTGATAGATGATCAAGACGTATGCTTCGTTAAGAATGGAGAAGAGCCTGCATTTATAAGTGGGCTAATGGTCTAGTAGTGGTATTTCTTGTATTGTATGTGGATGATATTCTCTTAATCGGGAATGATGTCCCTGCATTACAGGAATAAAGATTTGGCTGTCGTCACAGTTCTCCATGAAGGATTTGGGAGAAGCTTCCTACATCCTAGGGATGAGGATCTATAGGGATAGATCTAAAAGGTTGCTTGGTTTATCTCAGTCTACGTACATAGATACTATGCTGAAGAGGTTCAGCATGAAGAATTCAAGAAAGGCTATCTACCGATAGGCCATGGAATTTCTCTCGAAGAGGGATTGTCCGACAACACCTCAAGAGAGAGAGCTATGGGTAGGATTCCATATGCTTCAGCAGTGGGATCTATCATGTACGCCATGATATGTACATGACCAGATGTGGCATACTCACTAGGGGTAGTGAGTAGATACCAATCTGATCCAGGGGAGAATCACTGGAAGGTTGTTAAAACCATCCTGAAGTATTTAAAAATACTAAGGATAGTGGCTTGTTTATGGTGAATCAGACTTGAGACTTATAGGTTTACAGACTCAAGTTTCAGTCTGATCATGATGACAGCAAAAGTGTGTCGGGATTTTATCCTTAATGGTGGGGCTATCTGCTGGAAGAGTTTCAAGCAGCACACAGTGGTTGATTCAGTTTGCGAGGGGAGTATGTGCTGCATCAGATACTGCCAAAAAAGTGGTGTGACTGAGAAAATTCATCACCGAGCTCGGAGTAGCACCTTCCCTTGTTGGTCCAGTTCTGCTCTACTGTGACAGCTCTGGAGCCATTGCTCAGCGAAGGAACCCAAGGCACACCAGCGGACGAAGCATATTCTACACCGCTACCATCTTATTCAAAAATTATGGATCGAGGTGACGTCGACCTTCAGAAGATCGATAGAAAGGAGAACCTGACCGACCCATTCACTAAAGCCATTGCGGTGAAGGAGTTCGACGACTACAAGTCGAAGATGGGTATTAGATACTGCACCGATTGGCTTTAGGCTAAGTGGGAGATTGTTGGGAATAGTGTCCCAAAGCCAATCGTCAGTCTGTTGATGTTGTGCTCATTTTTGTATATGTACATGAATTATGAATTAATAAAAATTATTTTAGTATTTTTTATCACAAAATATTTCATCTTCTAATGAACTCCTATGTTGTGGTGAAGTCCTTAGGACTATTTAGACTCGACAAAGGAGGATTTATCGTTTAGTCCTTAAATCTGTTCGTGACCAAATGATATGTTGTTACCAAGGATGACAATGTTTATCAAGCATAGGTCATTGTGTGCCATATAGGTTGGTTGTCCTCTTAACCAATGAGTGTGGAGACACTGGTATGGCATATAGGTGAGATGTAAGGGTACATCTGCACTGAACGTGACCGACTCCAGAGCTATTTCTACTGTCAAGATTTGCTCCGATGGAATATGGGTATAAATATCCCTCCGACCTGAGACCACCACGGTGACTTGCAAGCAACTCACTGCACTTAGGCACTGGACTACCTGAATTTCTAATTCAGTGACGGAAGGCTGCTGGGTGTAGTCAAGTACTTCACTTGTCGGTGCGTGTGTCAAGATGGGATTGACCACTCCAGTTTAGGAGCTGTGTACAGTCATGTTTCAATTTAGCAAAACCTTGACCAAGGTAGTCTTTGTGAGGAGTCACAGGACTGTTTGAGTTGAGCACGATTCGGATGATCTAATCAGGTGGACAGTTTAACCCTGAGTCATCCTAAACACAGAGGTCAAAAGGATGAATTATACAGTAACCATATTCACGTAGGTCTGAGTGTTGGATTGCAATTATTCGATCTATCCGATCGTCGGGTACCATTGCTAGATGGTCACTTCGATTAGTACAGAATTGGTTCCTGTGCTACCGGCTTAGGTTCGAACCTGCGGGGTCACACACATTAGAGGTTCCTATCTGATCTGATGGCTGATGAAGAGTTCTAATGCTCGTGACTATGAGTCCTACATGTCTGAAACTCTGTGATCGAGAATCAGGATTCTCTGATCATGAGTCCCACACATTTTGGGTACCGGGGTCAAGAGTCCACTGGTTTGGGACTCTTCGATCAGGGTTACATATCGATGAATTCTGATGCCCGATTACCCATCAGATTTGGACTCAATATTTATGAGAGGTTTTATTAATAATTTGATCACTAATTAACTCAATTTGATTGGTAATTATTTTTGGATCAAGTCTAATTGAATTGGATTCAGTTGGGTTTGACCTGATTAGGTTAAGAGTTGACCTAATCGTCGAGATGGTTTGGTCCCTGATTTGATCATGGGTTGGGCTTAATCAATTCTTAATTTGATTAGGATTTTATTGAGCCTAATTAAATCTAATTAAGTTGGGTTTAAATTAGTCTAATTGGGCCTAACTTATTTGGTTCAATTAGGTTGGTTTAAATAATGAAACCACCTTGACCCATTCTCCCTGCGCCACCTCACTTCCACTGCACCATTTGAATTCACGAGAAGAAAGTTCTCATGAATTTTTCTCATGCAAAGCCCTCCTCACACCCTACTTTAATGCACCAAATGAGTGGATAAGGATGATTGGTTGGCCGTTCAAATTCAAAATAAAGTTTGAATTTGAATGAGCAACCAATCTTAGCACCTTGACCTTATCCTCTTTTAGCACCCCATTTATTATACGAGAAAATGTTTCTCATGAAATCACTCACACAAAATTAAGCCATGCCCTCCTCTTCTCACGTCCTTAGTGGATAGGGATAAATTGATTTTCATTTGAATTCAAAATTTGATTTGAATTCAAATATGCAATTACTCATCTTTATTCTCTCACGTGGATAAGACGTTTGACATTGTTTTAAAAGGAGGAGAAGAGTGGGCATGTGCAAGAAAAATTTTGAAGAGAAAATCTGGGCATGAGGAATCCTTGTATGCAAGGTGAAGGTAAATATCCTTCCGAGAGAAAAAGAAAGAAAAGAAAGAAAAAGTATACGCAGGGTTTCAGTGAGTTCTTCAGGGTTTCAGCCTGGAGTTCAGGAAGTGAGAAGGTGAGCTACAAGTGTCGTGAGCCCACCAAATTCTAGGGAGATCTTCAAAATCCTCTCAAGCACGTCTGCTAATGATCCAAAGTATTCAAAGAATCGACAGACATCGATCGAAGGAGTTCGATCAGCATCGGCCGTCGAAAGGGCTCTACAACGAGCTAGCACTCGTGAGGAGTCGATCAGATCGGAAGCTTCATGTGGATGATCCGCAGAGGCCAGGCATGCTGTGTAGCTGCATCATGATGATCAGATTCTCTCGACGGTGATCAAATTACGGCGATCTACTACCCGCACAAAGGTATTGTGTTCTGAACACATTACAGTAAAGTGTTTACTGTTCAAATTCAAATTTTAAATTTAAATGCATGCATGCTATATATCATATTTAGATCTTAGTGTAGGGTATATTCTATTGGAGCATAATCCTGGCTCCTCCCACGACCTTGGGTGCAGCAGAACCAGCAACGAACAAATCTGGAGACTTCTGGACTCGATCGAAGGCCCTTGACGAAATCAGCCTGGTTGCTGTCTTCTTCGTCTGCCTTTCATTCCAGATGAAGAACTCCTCTAAGATCACCTCTAAAAAATTCAAGATCTGGTACCCAACTAGATCAGGCCTGGATCAAGGTCTTCCAATTTGTAGATCTTGAATTGGGGTATTCTAGATAGAAAAGAAGGTAGATAGAACCAGACCTTGTAGATCTGTTCTGCTGCAGCCTTTCCTATAGATCTATTGATGGAGATCTCACCCGCACCTCAAACGACCTCAGATCAACTCTAGATCTGAGAGGAACTTGTACCAACCTCATAGCAAGAGATTTCAAGTTTTGGATCTGATGTTTGGATGGCTGCAAGAGAGAGAGAGGCAATATGGTTGGCGGCATAAAGGGGAGGGGCTCAAAACCCTAGCACCTCCCCTGCTTTTCCTGCCTTCTATGGACCTGGCAGCAAGAAACCCTAGGGTTTCTTGCTCTTGGGGTGTGGAGAATAGTTGGAGAGAGAGGGAGAAGAGAGAGAGAGACTTGGGAGAAAGGATTTTCGTATTCTTTGGCTTAATCAAACCTATACAGTGCATGTATATATAAACACAGGGTCAAGTGACCCAAACCCAAAACTCCCTTAACCAACTCTATGGAAGATTAGGTTAACCCAAGCCCATGTACACCCATGACTCGACCTAATCTCACCTATCCTGGGCCCAGACCTGGCCCATAAAGAGTTGGTCCCTTGAGGCCCACACAACCTAAACCTCAAGAACCCGAAAGGCCCACAGCCTTTCAACCTAGGGCCCAACTAGCCCTAGAGCCTCCATGAAGCCCTCATGAATGATGGATCTTGGCCTTAGCCTTGGTCCTTGGGCCTTGGGCACACCATCTGGATCACAACAATCTCCACCTTGGTGTCCCAAGGCCTCAACCAGCTCCACTCTGTCCATCAGCCGAATCAGCTCAACACATCTCTGAAAGCTATCCCATGGAAGTACCTTCATAAGTGCATCAGTTGGATTCTCCTTGGTATGTACCTTTACCAGTTTCACCTCACCATCCTCCACAAGCTCCTGATCCGATGATACCGAATGTCGATGTGCTTTGTCCTTGCATGATAGACTGAGTTCTATGCTAATAGAAGTGCACTCTGACTATCACAGTGCACTCTAATGGCCTCCTGAGTAAGGCCCATCTCCGTCAACAAATCCTTCAGCCAAATTGCCTTCTTAGCTACTTCTGTCAGCCTGATGTATTCCGCCTCTGTAGTGGATAGGACCGTGATAGGCTACAGACTCGATCTCCAAGAAATAGGACCTCCATACAGGCTAAAGATGAAGCCTGTCGTAGACCTCCGGGTATCCACATCTCCACCGAAGTCTGCATCTACATAACCACCAATCAGCCCTGAGCCTCTCTGGACATGTCAGAGTATCCCACTGCACCTCCTCACTGTTCGTAGCAGATGCCAACTCCAACTGAACCCGCCAGGTATCTGAATATCCACTTCAGAGCTCTCCAATGCTCCCTGCCAGGCTGCACCATGAACCTGCTAACCTGACTCACTGCATGAGCAATGTCTGGCCTACAATAGACCATCACATACATCAAGCTCCCAACTCCTGAAGCATAAGGAACCGTCTCCATCTCCTGAGCCTCCACCTCAGTCTGTGGTGCCATAGTCTTCGAGAGTCTGAAGTGACCGGCAAGTGGCAGCTCCACTGGCTTTGCTCCCTTCATCCCAAACCTCTCTAAGTCCTTCTGTATGTAGCCCCCCTGAGATAGATGCAGCACCCTCCAGACTCAGTCTCTGAAAATCTCCATGCCTAGGATCTTCCTTGCAGGGCCCAAATCCTTCATCTCAAAATCCCGAGATAAGGATGCCTTCAGATCCTGCACAACCTTCCTACTCTTGCATGCTATAAGCATGTCATCCACATACAAGAGTAGGAACACCCTAGAACCATCCTCAAGAGACTGAACATAAACACAGGGATCAAACTCGCACCTGGAAAGTCCAATACTGCGCACATAGAAGTCGAACTGCTTGTACCATTGCCTCGACGACTGCTTCAGCCCGTACAGCGACTTCTGCAACAAACAAACCTTTCTCTCTGATCCTGGATCCCTAAAACTAGGTGGTTGCTCCATGTAAATTCTCTCCTCCAAATGCCCATGGAGGAATGTCGTCTTGACATCCATCTGCTCCAGCTCTAAATCTTGAGCTGCTACAATACTCAGCAACACTCTGATGGAAGTATGTCTGACGACGGGAGAGAAGACCTCGCTAAAGTCGATGCCTTCCTTCTGGGAGTATCCTTTGGCCACTAACCTCACCTTGAATCTGATACCTCCCTACTCTGAAGGCCCTTCCTTGCGACTGTAGACCCATTTGCAGCCAATGGGCCTCTTCCCCTATGGCAACTGCACCAATCGCCACGTCTGGTTCTGGTGGAGAGACTGCATCTCCTCGAACATCGTCTGGACCCATCGCTCTCTGTCCTAGCTCTCAATAGCCTCCTGATATGTATATGGGTCTCCATTCGCTATCATCAGGGCATATGACAGTGTCTCCTTGAAGACATATCGGTCCGGTTGCCTGATGGTTCTTTTAGGCTTGTGTAGGGCAACACCGATATCAGTCCTCGATCCAGCTCGCTCCTGCTGGACCTCTTCACCTCGATCATCCATTCGAGTCCTCTCCACCTGTAGAGATACCTTAGGTAGGTTCTCCACCTGAATGTCATGTCCTCCCGTAGTACCTGCAAGAGGCAAAATCAAAGAGGTAAGCTGTCCAGCAGCACCCTGCTGGACCTCCTCCTGCTCCTGCTGCTCCTCCATGCCTGCTCGCCTCCGTAGGACTGACTTCTCATCAAAAGTCACATTCGACTAATGATGACCTTCTTTTCCAAGGGATCCCATAGCCTGTATCCCTTAACTCCTCGCGGATAGTCTAGAAACACCGTCTTACGTGATCTGGCGTCTAGCTTGCTCCGCTCACCAGCTCCAATGTGCACATAAGCCGTGCACCCAAATACCCATAGATGGCCCAGCCCAACTGTCCTCCCAGACCACACCTCCTCTGGAAGCCTGCCATCCAACCTGGTGTGAGGTGATCGATTGACCAAGTAACCCACTGCGTCAACTGTGTCAACCCAGAACGCCTTTGGAAGCCCTGCCTGCAGCCTCATGCATCGTGCCTTTTCCAGAAGTATTCTGTTCATTTTCTCGGCCACCCCATTCTACTGTGGAGTCCCCTTAACTGAGAAGTATCTCCTGATCCCACACTCCTCATAGTAGTCCTGAAACTCTCTACTGGTGTACTCCCCACCATTGTCTGACCTCAGACACTTCACGCTCCTCCCCTGCTCCTTCTCCACCTCAGCTCTCCAGATTTTGAACTTGGTGAAGACCTCAGACTTATCTCTCATGAAGTAAATCCAGAGTTTTCTTGAGAAATCATCAATCAGGATCATGAAGTATCTGGCCCCTTTTTTGCTGAAACTGGGGCTGGTCCCCACACATCCGTGTGTACTAACTCCAGAGGGGCTGCACTGCGGGTTGTACTGATGTTGAACTGAACTCTCCTCTGCTTTCCCATCTGGCAAGGCTCACAGATCTCTCCTGTAGCACCATCCTCCAGATCAGAGATGAGTCCTCTCTTGCTCAACTCCCTCAGCCCCTTGTCACCCATGTGGCCTAGGCGGGCCACATCCTATAAGCCCCCTGCTAGTCCTGTGCTGCAACTGCTGCATCAGACTCTCCGGTCACCACAGATCCCTCCATGCGATAGAGGTTATTGTCCAACCTCCGGCCTCTCATCACCACCATAGCTCCATTGGAGATGTTTAATACTCCGCTTCTAGCCCTACTGTTGAAGCTGTATCCACTGCACTCCAAGTAGCCTAGTGACACCAGATTCTTTTCCAGCTCTAGGACGTGCTTTACATTTGTCAATGTCCTCACAATCCTATCAAACATCCTCACCCTGACTGTCCCTATCCTAGCCACCTTACAAGGATGATTGTCGCCTAGAGTCACTGATCCCTCATCTATCTTGGTGTATGTCGTAAACCAAGACCTGTGTGGTGTGTAGTGATGTGAGCACGCAGAGTCTAGTGTCCACTCCTCTGTGTAATACCTATGACCATCTGATACCACAAGTAGATCATCCTCCACCTGCTGCCCAGCAACTGCACTCATTGATTCTGAGCCACTTCTTTCTCCCTTCTTGCTCTTCCATAGTGGACATTCTCGCTTGAAGTGCCCGAACTCATTGCACTTGAAGCATTTCATCTCTTTCTTTCCCTTCCTGGACTTGGATCGCCCCCTGGACTTGCTTCTGCCTCTGCCTCTACCTGTACTCTCCCCTACTGCCAAACCCTCCTGGGGAGCCCGATCTCTGGTCAACTTTTTTCTTTGCTCATTAGACCTCAGCACCGAGATTATGTCCTCATATTCTAGAGTCTCCTTACCATAGAGCAGTGTAGTCACCAAACAGTCATATGATCCTGGCAGCGAACACAAAAGTAACAGGGACTTGTCCTTCTCATCCAGCTTCACCCCGATATTCATCAACTCCATGCACAACTGGTCGAACCTCTGAATGTGGCCAATCACATCAGATCCCTCCTACATCCGAAGACTGTACAACCTCTTCTTCAGCATTAGCTTGTTGCACATATTCTTCCCCATATACATGGTGTGCAACTTCGACCAAAGGCCCTTTGGGGTCTTTTCTTCCAGCACTGAATATAACGCCGCATCCGCCAAACATCCTCTGATCACCGAGCATGCTTTCTTCTCCAACGATGCCTACTGTCTATCTGTCATTCCCTCAGGCTTCTCATCCAAAGCCTGATCCAGATCTGCTTGCACCAGAAGATCCTCCACCTGGATTTTCCATATGAAAAAATTTTCTTGACATCAAACTTCTTGAAATTGACCTTCATATTACTTCCCATGACTATATCCAAGCCAAACAAGCAATATAAAATCAAGAAGTATAGAATATACCTTGATGGTACCTTGCTGAAAATTTTCAGCACTTGGGATCTTCAACTTCTCGTACTTGGAACCACTTCCTCACCATCGTGGCTCTGATACCAACTATTGGAGCACGATCCCAGATCCTCCCACAGATCTTTGGTGCAGCGGAACCAGCAACGAATAAATCTAAAGACTTCTGGACTCGACCGAAGGCCCTTGACGAAATCAGCCTGGTTGCTGTCTTCTTCGTCAGCCTTTCGTTCCAGATGAAGAATGCCTCTAAGATCACCTCTAAAAAATCCAAGATCTGGTACCCAACCAGATCAGGCCTGGACCAAGATCTTCTAATTGTAGATCTCAAATCGGGGTGTTCTAGATAGAAAGAAGGTAGATAGAACCAGACCTTGTAGATCTGTCCTGCTGCAGCCTTTCCTGTAGATCTGTTGATGGAGATCTCACCCGTGCCTCAAACGACCTCAGATCAACTCTAGATCTGAGAAGAACTTGTACCAATCTCATAGCAAGAGATTCTAAGTCTTGGACCTGATGTTTGGGTGGCTGTAAGAGAGAGAGAGGTAATATGGTTGGCGCACAAAGGGGGAGGGGCTCAAAACCCTAGCGCCTCCCCTGCTTTTCCTGCCTTCTATGGACCTGGCGGCAAGAAACCCTAGGGTTTCTTGCTCCTGGGGCATGGAGAATAGCTGGAGAGAGAGGGAGAAGAGAGATAGAGACTTGGGAGAAAGGGTTTTCGTATTCCTTGGCTTAATTAAACCTATACAGTGCATGTATATATAAACACAGGGTCAAGTGACCCAAACCCAAAACTCCCTTGACCAACTCTATGGGAGATTAGATTAACCCAAGCTCATGTACACCCATGACTCGACCTAATCTCACCTATTCTGGGCCCAGACCTGGCCCATAAAGAGTTGGTCCCTTGAGGCCCACATAACCTAGACCTCAAGAACCCGAAAGGCCCACAGCCTTTCAACCTAGGGCCCAACTAAACCTAGAGCCTCCATGAAGCCCTCATGAATAATGGACCTTGGCCTTAGCCTTGTCTCCTGGGCCTTGGGCACACCACCTGTATCACAACAAATTCTTATTAATTAATTAGATTAATTAATAATTTTACTGTAAAATAGTGATTTTGAAAAAATTTTAAAATTACCATTTTACCCCTGCACTGAATTTTTTCCACACCACACACTTGGTGTCTATTATGTATTGAAATTATCATTCATCATATGACCATCATAATATACCTTCAAATCAATACTCAGATTAGTCAAGCCACACTCGGACCTGCACATCCATTTATTGGATGCACTTAGTGTGTCATGTTAATGGTTGGATCTAACTAGAATTTTCAGTGAAGACGCCACACGCCTGCTGAAGGGATGCCTGGAGTAAAACTTATTGCTAAAAGTTGTTTGAAAAAATAATTAGTTATGAACCTACTCATGGATGCGCTAGGATTGGTCGAGCCATAGAGTCCGAATGCAGTCTGTGTGGATTCTAGTATCCACTAAGAAATTAGTGTAATTTCTCGAGTTGGAGGTAGAGGCTACCAATTCGTAAAAATAGTGAGAGAATCTTTAGACTAAAGTTCATATCTTTAAGATTAAAAATAATTCATATACTAATAGGCTAATATTTTTTCTTTCAGTTATGGCCAACACACTATCCCTCCATTCACTGTTCGACAGCGACAAGCTCACCAGACCCAACTGCAAGATCGCACAGGGGTTTCATGCATGCATTTCAAAATTTTTAGTGAAAGAATATTAGATTAAATTATTTAATCTATAAATATATGTATATAATCTAATCATAAAACTCCTACAAATGGATTTATAATATGAATTTATATGCATAAAAATCTGAATCTAATATTACAAGCGTTTGAATAAGAACAGCAATTAGTGATAGATCTAATCTACCACTTCTAGGATTCCAAACCCAATACCTGAGCATGGGTACTCAATCTTCATAATTGAGAATGTAGATCTGAAAGTTCTCTCTGATCGCTCATAGCCGCATAAGCGTTCGGCCTCTACAGATGGTCCGCACGAAGTCCTCGGACCGAACAGTCCTCTACGGGAGTGCTAGCTCATGCAGTCGGCTTTTGATGGCAGATTTGATTTGATCTCTTTCTTTGAACATCTCAGACCTTTCCAATATCGAAGATGGATTAGAGGAGATGCTGGATGGTGAAGAAAAATATGATGAAGACTCTCTTCTCTTTAGTTTTTCTCTCACCCAAAATCCTAGAACAGTTCTAGGTCGGTCACCCGAGAGGAGATCAGTCTCCTTTTTTGTTCACACCAAGAAAGAAGGAAACCCATCCAAACCTCATGCCTCAAAGAAGGATTATTGACTCTCTTTCTCTCTGATATCTCATGATGAATAGCTCTCTTAGTTTGGTACATAAAATTATGATCTTTTTATGATTGTCACACAAACCAGATAAGACAAGATAAGGGCTGGAGTTTGTTGCAATTTAAACTATTTTGAATTTTAATTTGACTCTAATATTTTCTCACCCTTATCTGACTTAAAGAGAGACTTATCAAAGAAAATTAGACATGAAAAACTATCAAAAAGACTTCCTTTTCTTGCACACAATGAGCCCCTTCAAAAACAGCCAACGTATGGAAGGATATAGATAAGGTTTTAAATTAAAATTCAAATCATTTTGAATTCAAATCAAAATCAACCAATTTCTATCCTTAATAGGTGACAAAATAAGGATAATTTTTTAATTTTCTCATACACAAACTAATTTTGTATGGTAAGAAAAAGTGTGAGATAATTTGGGTGGCGCAAAGGAGAGAGTCCCACTCATTTGGGACTCTAAGGTTTAACCAATTGAATTTCTTTCAAACCCAATCCAATGAGATCCAAATAAAATATGATGAACCTAATCTAATTAGACTCCTATAACCTTAATTAAATTTGATCAAATTAATAAATTAATTAAGTCATAGATTTGATTAAATCAGGATCATTTCTTCCTTACTGATTAGATCATCTCATAACCTAATCAGACTTGACCTGATTGAATCTAATTCAATCAAACTTGATCCAGACTTTAATGATTAATCAAATTGAACTAATTAGTGATCTAATTACTAATTAATCCTCCATTAATGATAGAGTCCAAGTCTAGTGGGACTCTTCTCTAGAGTCTCCATCCAGTGGGACTCTTCAGCAGAGTCTCCGTTCAGTGGGACTCTTCACCAGAGTCTCTGTCCAGTGAGACTCTTCAGATTAGCCATGTGATCGAAGAAGAACTTTTGATGTATGTGACCCATAGGTTCAAACTTAAGTTGGTAGCATAGGAACTGATTCCTGTACCCATCGGAGTAACCATCTAGCAATGGTGCTCGACGTCCGGATAGGCCGAATGTATGCAAAGCAACACTTAAGAATCTATTTGGATATTGTTACCATATAATTCACCCCTTTGACCCTTGATGCTAGGATGACTTAGAGTTTAAATTATCAACTCTTAATAATACATCCATTATGTGTCTCAACCTAATAAATCCTGTGGCTCCTCACAAGGATTGTCCTGGCCAAGGTCTTACTAAATTGAAACACAAAGCATTCTCTCCAATCTCTTGGAGTGGTCAATTCTATCTTGACTCATGTACCGACTTTACAAGTATTTGACTATGTCCAGAATCTTTCGATCCTGAATTAAAAAATTAGATAGTTTGACACCAAAGCACAGTGAGTTGTTTGCAAGTCACCATGGTGATCTCAGATCGGAGGGACACTTATACTCATATCCCTTCGAAGTGACTCTTAACAGCAGAGTGCTCTAGAGTTGGTCACATTCAGTAAAATGTACTCCTACATTTCACCTGTATGCCATACCAGCATCTCCACTCTCTTTGGTTAAGAGGACGACCAATGATATATGGCACACAATGACCTACACTTGATATGTCTATCATCCTAGTAATTACATATCATTTGGTCACGAACTCATTTAAGGATTGAACAATAAATCCTCCTTTATCGATTTAAAATAATCCTAAGAACTTTCATCATAATACAGACATTTGATATAGAAGATGTACAAGCTTATGATGAAAATTATCAAATAAATATTTTATTAATTAATTTATATACAATTACATCAAATAGCACAACCATCAACAAGCTGACGATTGACTTTGAGACACATTTCTCAACAACTCCCACTTGTACTAAACCCAATCGGTACAGTATTGTATACCTATCTTCATTTTATGATCTTTGAACTCCTTTACCGTAAGGCTTTAGTTAATGGGTCGGTCAAATTCTTCTTTCTATTGATCTTCTGAAGGTCGATGCCACCTCGATCTATGATTTTTCGGATCAGGTGGTAGCGATGCAGAATGTGCTTGGTCCACTGATGTGACTTCGATTCTTTTGCTTGAGCAATGATGTCAGTGCTGTTATAGTATAACAAGATGGAGCCATCAAAGGAGGGTGTCACTCCGAGCTCATTGATAAATTTCTGTAACCACATAACTTCCTTCATAGCATCAGATGCTATGATATATTTCACCTCGCAAGTAGAGTTGGCCACAGTATGCTGCTTAGAATACTTCCAATAGATTGCTCCACCATTCAGGGTATAAATATATCCCAACACGTTCTTGCTGTCGTCATGATCTGACTAAAAATTGGAGTCTATAAACCTCACAAGTTTAAGTCAGATTCGCCATATATAAGCCACTAATCCTTAGTATTTCTCAAACACTTAAGGATAGTCTTTACGACCTTCCAGTGGTTCTCACCTGGATTGGACTGGTATCTACTCATACCCCTAGTGAGTATGCCCCGTGCGATCAAGTATATGTCATGACGTATATAATAGATCCCAATGTCGAAGCATATGGAATTCTACTCATACACTCTTTCTCTTGAGGAGTTGTCGGATAATCACTCTTCGAGAGAAAAATTTTTTAGACTATCGGAAGATAGCCTTTGTTGTAATTCTTTATACTGAACTTTTTCAGCACAGTATCAATATATGTCGACTGGGATAATCCAAGCAACCTTTTAGATCTATTTCTATAGTCTTCATCTCAAGGATGAAGGATGCTTCTTCCAATTCTTTCATAGAGAACTGAGATGATAACCAAACTCTTATTTCTTATAATGCAGGGATGTTATTCTCGATTAAGAGAATATCATCCACATACAAAACAAGAAATACTATTATTGAGTTATTAACCCACTTGTATATGCAGGGTTCCTCTCCATTCTTAATGAAGCCATACGTTCTGATCACTTTATCAAAATGCATGTTCCAACTCTGAGATGCCTGCTTAAGTCTATAAATGGACCTTTGAAGCTTGCACAACATTGACTCATCTGTGGATATGAAACTTTCAGATTGTATCATATACACCTCTTCTTCCAACTCTCTATTTAGAAAGGCTATTTTCACATCTATTTGTCAGATTTCATAGTCCAGATGTGCTGCTATCACAAGCATGATCTGAATGGACTTGAGCATTGCCACAGAAGAAAATATCTCATCATAGTTAATACCATAATGCTGAGATAACCTTTGGCAATTAGACAAACTTTATAGGTCTCCACCTTCCTTTCTGCATCCCTCTTCCTTTTGATGACCCACTTATACCTTATGGGTTTTATCCCTTCAGGTGGGTCAACCAATGTCCATACATTGTTGACTTTTATAAACTCCATTTCAGATTTCATGACTTCCAGCCACTTATCAGAGTCAGACCTTTACATCACATCCATATAGGTGATCGGATCCTCATTGTTCTCATTGAGTTCAACTAAATCACCATTTTGAATCAAAAAATCATAGTATCTATCTGGTTGACGTAGTACTCTATTAGATCTCCTGAAAGATATTTCTACAACAGGTTTCGAATTTGATCTAATCAAGTCCAACTCAATGGGTTTACTAGACTGTGTCAATTCTTCTACTGATCGAACTTCATCAAGTTCAATCTTTGAGGCATTAGTTCCTTCTCTAAGAAACTCTTTTTCTAAAAAGATAGCCCTATTGCTGACGAACATCTTCTGTTCGTCAGCAAGATAGAAGTGATATCTCTTGATCTCTTTTGGGTACCCTACAAATAGATACTTGTCAGATCAGATCCAAGCTTGTCAGTTTTTAGACATTTGACATAAGCCAGACATCCCCAAACCCTAAGGTGTGAGAGTGCTGGCTTATGTCCTGTCCACATCTCATGTGGTATTTTACTTACAGACTTACTCAAAATTTTATTTAAAATATAACAAGCCGACTCGAGTGTATATCCTCAAAAGGGATCGGTAGACTTGCAAAGTCATCATGGATCGAACCATGTCTAACAGGGTTCGATTCTTCCTTTTCGATACACCATTATGTTGTTGTGTTTCAGGAGGGATCCATTATGAGAGAATTCTATTCTCTTCTAAGTATGTCAGAAACTCACTGGAGAGGTATTCTCCTCTTCGATCAGATCGAAGAGTTTTAATACTTTTTTCAATTTATTTTTCTACTTCATTAAGAAATCATTTGAATATTTCAAATGATTCTGACTTATTCATTAAGTAGACATGTCCATACCTCGATAGGTCATTTGTAAAAGTAATGAAATAATAATATTCACCTCTGACACTGGTGTTCATCAATCCACATATATCAGTATGTATGAGACTTAGAACTTCACTAGCTTGCTCATCTTTTTCAATAAAAGATGACTTGATCATTTTTCCAAGAAGACAGGACTCACAGGTTGGAAGTGATTCACAATCACTGACTTTGAAGATTTTCTTTTGTGTGAACCTATTTATTCTGTTCTTGTTAATATGACCTAATCTATCATGCCAAAGATAAATATCGAAGACATCACTAATTCTAAGGCATTTGCTGGACGTATACATTACACTAACAAATTGTGACAATATGTAAATACTATTATTCAGCTATCCATTTATCACATTAACATCATTCATAATGATATTAAAATTATTTTTTTTATTAAAATTTTATAATCATTCATGGCCAAGAGGCCTACAGAAATAATTTTCAATAAAAAGAAAGGACAAAAGTGATATTTACTAAGAATAATTATATTCGACTTGAATACAAGCTTAATAATTCTTAATGCTAGAACTAAAATTGGTCTTCCATCTCCAACATTGAGAAATTTTTCACCTTCTTCAAATTTCTTACTGACCTGCAGACCCTGCAACGAATCATAAATATTAAAAGGGCTTCTGGTATCTAATACCTAAGTAGTAGAATCATAAATTGAAAAATTATAAGGTGTTATCATATAATTATCTTATGTAGCAAAAACTTGCTTCTTTCTCGATCTGTTTGGATCCAAAGAAGCAATGTACTGAGGATAATTTCTCTTCAAGTGCTCCTTCTTCTTGCAATAGATGCATTCCACCTGACTCTAATCGGACTTGGATTTCTTGGTCTGACTAGGTTTGGGTGCCCCAGTACTTTGCATCCTTTTCTTGTTCTTCTTATTCTTCTTCTATTTCTTAAAGGATCAACATCCAGAAGAAGACCCTCCCACTATATTCATCGACTCCTTTTAAAGCTGGTGATCCTTCTCAAAGTTCTGCAGCAATCTCAGCAAACTGTGATAATTGACCGTAGGCTTTGTCATTCAAAAATAAGTAAGGAAAGGGAGGTAGAACTTGGATAGAGAGTTCAGAATGGCATCTTTTTTCAACTGCTCATGCAAGGGAAAGCCAAGCTTGTTTAAACGCTCAATCATTTCGATCATATACAGTACATGATCGGTGACTGATGCTCCTTCATTCATTCGAGCGTTGAAGATGGCACAACTAGTTTTGTGCCTCTCAACATCATCGAATGTGCCAAAGACTCGTTCAATATTTGTAACATATTCTATGGATGAGCATTCTCGAAATGACGGCTGAACTCACCACTCATTACTGCCAGCATAATGCAACAAACCATAGTTCGATCGTTAAGCCACTTCTGATAAGTATCTTTGACCGTGCTATGCGTATTCGATGCTGACTCTTTAGGTGTCGAATTTATCAATACATACAAGATCCATTTATGCTTCAGGACTATTTTGAGCTTTCGATACCAGCTATCAAAATTTGGTCCATCAATTTATCACTATCTAATAGTGATCGGAGTGACAAGGTGGTGGCCATAACTATAAAAAAAAAATAAAATCTAATTAGTATATGAATTGATTAAGCCTAAAGATATGATTTTAGTCTAAAGGTTCTCTCACTATTTTATTTGAATTGATAGCCTCTACCTTCAATTCGAAGAATTACACTAATTTTTTAATGGGTACTAGAATTCACATGGACTACACATGGGCCCGAGTGTGGTTCGGCCAACCCTTGTGCATCCATGTGTAGGTTCTTAACCAATTATTTCACCAAATAATTTCTAGCATTCAATTTTGTCCCAGATACCTCTTTAGCAGGCATGTGGTGCCTCCACTGAAAGTTCTGATTAGGTCTAACTATTAACATATCAGAATTTAGTGCATCTGGCAAACGAGTAATCAGGATCGAGTGTAGCTCGGCCAACCTGACCATTATCAGAAAGACACAACTAAATCCACATATTATGAATGATAATTTCGATAGCCAGATGAGCACTAGACGTGTGGCACCTTCAATGATCATCTAAACTGTTAAACTCATTATCATCCAATTTAATGGGAGGCTATGATCTAGTTATCACCATAACTATTTCATTTTAGGGATCTAATAATTTTAAAAAATTTAATTAGTTGAATTAAGAGATGAGAAGAAATTTGACCAGTTAATCTTAATCCTCCCACTGACTTCACCAAGTCAGATTAAAGAAGATCAGAAATAAGCTGGTCCAGCCAATCAGTCATGAATTCTCTCACTGACTTCACCAAGTTATGAAGAGAACTCAAGATAAGTTGAACTAGGGACACCTAAATCAGTCATACTAATTTTCTAGTTAGTATGGGTCAACCTAAATCATTAAGTAATCTAATCAAAATATGATTTACTATGTTGGCTAGGTAAGTGAGATCGATGGAAGGGATATGCCATTAACTTGATATAGATTTAATCTGTACGAATAACTCCCAATTAATGACTACCGATTGAAGCTACCATACTTACCTTAGACACCAACTGGTTAATCATTTTAATTTGATCAACTTATAGACTTGGGTTCAACCACGGAGTCACGATCAAAGTCTATATTGGTTTAATCAAAGACATGGACTTGATCAACTACAACTATTGAAATTGATCAAGAGAAGAAATTGATCCAATCAGAATTAACTTTTAATTAGATTTGACTAATTACTAACATGGTCCATTATCAATGATTTCTAACCCTAGATCTAACCCAATTAAATGGACTTGACTCAAGCTAACCCACTAATCCATAAATTATGAAATTAATGCCTTAGATCTTTGATTCTCAAATCTAGATCGCTTAATTCTCAATTAAGTTTTAGGCTAACATGGGTTCGGATTCGATGTTTGAAAATAATTTTTAATTTTATAAAATATTTTTACAATCAATCATCTAATTATCAAAATATTAATTTTAGATCTAATATATATTATTTCAGATCTAAAATAAAATTTTAAATTTTTTTTCATTGTTCATCATCATGAAAAAGATCGTGCAGTACCCCTACACGTCATAGGAGATCCCATCGAATGGACAAATAGAGTTATGATACTCTAATTTTTCCTATGATCGAACGGCTATGTGGATCTATCCAATCAGATTACTACATTACTCAGATGCTAAATTAATTATTTAGATCTAATCTAAATAATTAAAATCAGATTATATAAAGATCAGCACAAATTAAGATAACCTTATATCAGTTTGTGCGATCAGATCTATAATTAATTTTAGATCTAAATATCATATATTAGATCTAATCTAAATTAAATTATAGATCTAAATAAATATAATTTCAGATTATATACAAGTATAAATTCATGTTATAAGCAACCTGGCTCTGATACCACTGCAGGATCGCGCAGCGGTTTCATGCATGCATTTCAAAATTTTAACAAAAGAATATTAGATTAAAATATTTAATTTATAAATATATATATAACATCTGATCTTAAAACTCTTACAAATAGATTTATAATATAAATTTATATGTATAAAAATCTGAATCTAATATTACAAGTATTTGAACAAGAACAGCAATTAGTGATAGATCTAATCTACCACTTCTAGGATTCCAAACCCAATACCTGAGTGTGGATAGTCGATCTTTACAATTAAGAATATAGATCTGAAAGTCTTCTATAGTCACTCATAGCCGCACAAGCATCCGACCTCTATGGATGGTCCACACGAAGTCCTCGGACCGATCAACCCTCCACAAGAGTGCTAGCTTATGCAGTCAGCTTCTTATGGCAGATCTGATTTGATCTCTTCTTTCGATCACCTCAGACCTTTTTGAGGTCAAAGATGGATCAAAGGGGATGCTGGATGGTGGAAAAAAATATGATGAAGACTCTCTTCTCTTTGATTTTTCTCTCACCCAAAATTCTAGAATAATTCTAGGTCGCTCATCCAAGAGGAGATCGGTCTCCACTTTTGTTCACGCCAAGGAAGAAGGAAACCCATCCAAACCTTATGCCCCAAAGAAGGATTTTTGACCCTCTTTCTCTCTGGTATCTCACAATGAAAAGTTTTCTTAATTTGGCATACAAAATTGTGACCTTTTTGTGGTTGTCGCACAAACCAGATAAGACAAGATAAGGGCTAGAGTTTGTTGCAATTCAAATCATTTTGAATTTTAATTTGACTCCAACTTTTTATCACCCTTATCTGACTTAAAGAAAGACTTACCAAAGAAAATTAGATATGAAAAACTATTGAACAGACTTTTTTTTCTCTCACATAATAAGCCCCTTCAAAAACAGCCAATGTGTGGAAGGATATGGATAAGGTTTTAAGTTAAAATTCAAATCATTTTGAATTCAAATCAAAACTAATTAATTTCTATCCTTAATGGGTGATAAAAGAAAGATAATTTTTTAATTTTCTCATGCATAAATTGATTTTGTATGATGAAAAAATGTATGAGTCAATTTGGGTGGCGCAAGAGAGAGAGTCCCACTCATTTGGGACTCTAGGGTTTAACCAATTAGATTTTTTTCAAATCTAATCCAATTAGACCCAAATAAAATATGATAAACCTAATCTAATTAGGCTTCTATAATTTTAATTAAATTTGATCAAATCAATAAATTAATTGAGCCATAGATCCGATCAAATTAGGATCATTTCTTCCTTATCGATTAGGTCATCTCATTACCTAATCAGACTTGACCTGATTGAATCTAATTTAATCAAATTTTATCCAGACTTTAATGCTCAATCAAATTGAGCTAATTAGTAATCTAATTACTAATTAATCCTTCAATAATGATAGAGTCTAGGTCTAGTAGGACTCTTCACTAGAGTCTCCGTCCAGTGGGACTCTTCAGACTAACCATGTGATCGAAGAAGAACTTCTAATGTGTGTGACACTATAGGTTCGAGCCTAAGCCAGTAGCGTAGGCACTGATTCTTGTACCAATCAGAGTGACCATCTAGCAATGGTGCCCGACATCTGGATAGGCCAAATGTATACAAAGTAACAGTCAAAAACCTATTTGGATATAGTTACCATATAATTCATCCCTTTGATCCTTAACGCTAGGATGACCTAGAGTTTAAACTATCAACTCTTAATAGCACATCCATTATGTGTCTCAACCTAATAAATCTTGTGACTCCTTACAAAGATTGTCCTAGTCAAGGTCTTACTAAATTGAAATATAAAGTATTCTCTTCAATCTCTTAGAGTGGTCAATTCCATCTTAACTCACGCATCGACTTTACAAGTATTTGACTATGCCTAAAAATCTTTTGATCCTGAATTAAAAATTTAGATAGTTTGGTACCAAAGCATAGTGAGTTGCTTGCAAGTCATTGTAGTCATCTCAGATCGGAGGGATACTTATATCCATATCCCTTCAAAGTAACTCTTAACAGTAGAGTGCTCCAGAGTTGGTCACGTTCAATGAAATGTACTTCAATATTTCACTTGTATACCATACCAGCATCTCCATGCTCCTTGGTTAAGAGGACAGTCAACGATATATGACACACAATGACCTATACTTGAAATGTCTATCATTCTAGTAATAGCATATCATTTGGTCACGAACTTATTTAAGGACTAAATGATAAATCTTCTTTTATCGATTTAAAATAATCTTAAGGACTTTTATTATAACACAGACGTTCAATATAGAAGATGTACAAGCTTATGATAAAAATTATCAAATAAATATTTTATTAATTAATTTATATACAATTACATCAAATAGCACAACCGTCAACAGGCTGACGATTGACTTTGAGATATATTTTTCAACATCAACTTCGATAGCTGATATCAAAAATTGAAGATCATCTTAGAGCATGAGAGAATTTTATATGTCTTTACAGATGAGGCACCTGAAGAACTTGCAGCTAATGCTCCTCGTGCCATGAGAGACACTTACATGAAGTAACTTAATGACTGTACGACTGTGCGTTGTATGATGAGGACAGTTATAAACGACGAACTTAGTCATAAGTTTGAGGATGCACAGCTAAAGGAGATCATTCAAATGTTGAATGAGTTCTTCGACATCTTTGAGGATGCAGAAAGACACAAAACTTCCTGTGTAGTGTTCAATGCCCGTATATGAGAGGGGGCTTTAGTCACCGATCATGTATTGTACATGATTGGTTAGGTAAGGATGCTATCCTCAATTTGCTACCAAAATTCTATCTATCTTTTCTCAATCATTATAGAATGATGAAGTCTGTGGTAAACTACCATGGTTTGTTAGAGTTACTGCAAACTTTTGAGAAGGATCACCGCTCCAAAAGGAGCCAGTGAATTTAGTGAGAGGTTCATCTGTAGCATGTGGATCCTCTAAGAGAGGAAAAAAAAAGATGCAGAAATCTTATGCTGTCGATCTTAAGCAGAGCAAACCGACAAAAGTTGATAAGAGTCAGATAAAGTACTTCTTCTGCAAGAAGCTGGGTCATTGAAAAAAAAATTATTCTGCTTATATAGCCACTCTTGACCCAAATAGGCCTAAAAATAAGAGAAAAAAGTAAGTGGTTACTTCACAAGGTACTTATATAATAACATGTTATAATTTTTCTGTTTGTGATACTACTACCTGAGTATTGGATACCGAAAGTCCTATTAATATATGTAATTCATTGTAGGGACTACAGATAAGTAGGAAGTTTTGAGAGGATGAGCGGTTCCTTAACGTTGGAGATGGAAGTCTTGTTCCAGATCTGGCCTTAAAAATTTTGCAGCTAGTCTTCAAGTCTAGTAGTGTCATGTTAGATGATTGTCATTATTGTCTCTCCTTTATGATGACTGTCATCTTTGTAGGCCTTTTGGCCAAACTTAGTTACAAGTTTATAATAAAGGATGATTTTTGTGATATCATTATGAATGATATTACAATTATGCATGGATAATTAAAACATGGTGTATACATTATATCACGGCTTGTTCGTATAATATACACAGTCAGTAAATACCCTAAGTTAGATAATGTCAGTGAATCCTATCTTTGACATTGTAGGCTTGGTCATATGAATAAGAATAGGATTGACGGGTTGATCAAGGAACATATTCTTGAGATAGATGATTGTGAATCATTGCCTACCTGCAAATCCTGTCTGCTTGGTAAGATGACTAAGTCACCTTTTAAGAGAAAAGATGAAAGAGCTAGCGATGTCCTAGGTTTAATACATACTGATGTATGCAAACCTATGAACATAAGTGTCAGAGGAGGATACTACTATTCAATATGTTTACAAATGACCTATCGAAGTATGGGTATGTCTATCTTATGAAGCATAAGTCAGAATCATTTAAAATGTTTAAATAATTTCGTGTTGAAGTAGCGAAACAAACTAGAAAGAGTATTAAGATCCTTCGATTAATCTGAGGTGGTGAATATCTCACCAATGAGTTCTTGACATATCTGAAAGAGAATGAGAATCTCTCACAGTAGACCTCTCTTGGAACACCACAACATAATGGGATGTCGGAGAGGAGAAATCGAACCTTCTTAGACATGATCCGATCCATGATAGGCTTTGCGAGTCTGCCAATCTTCTTTTGGATATATGCTCTAGAAATTGTCTGTTATATTTTGAATAAGGTACCAAGCAAGTCTGTCGATAAAACTCCATATGAGATATGGACTGGACGTAAGTCGGTGCTCTCACATCTTAGGGTCTGGGAGTATCCAGCTTATGTCAAATATTTAAAGATAGATAAGCTTGAATTGAAGTCCGACAGATGCTTGTTCATAGGATACTCAAAAAAAATTTAAAGGATACTACTTCTACCTCACTGTAGAATAAAAAATATTTATCAGCAGTCGGACAATCTTTTAAAAAAAAAATTCTTGATGAAGGAGTTAATGCCTGTAAAATTGAACTTAATGAAGTTCATGAGGTGGAAAGACTGACACACATAGAATTGGATTTGATTGATGAATCAAATTCAAAGCCAGTAGAGGTGTCATTAAGAAGATCTGGTAGAGTGCCGTGTCAGTCAGACAGATACTATGATTTTCTGATCTGAGATGATAATCCCATCGAACTTGATGAGAACGATGAGGATCCGATCACCTATATGGTGGCCATGTAAAGGTCCGACTCTTAAAAATGGCTTGAGATCATGAAGTCCGAGATAGAGTCCATGGAGATCAATGGTGTATGGACACTAGTTGATCCATCCGAAGAGATAAAATTCATAGGGTGTAAATAGATTTTCAAAAAGAAAAGAGGAGCGGATGGAAAGGTAGAGACCTATAAAGTCCGTCTAGTTGCCAAGGGTTACTGTCAACATTATGGTATTGACTATGATGAGACGTTCTCTCTTGTGGCAATGCTCAAGTCTATCCGGATTATGCTTGCTATCACTGCATACTTAGATTATGAGATCTGGCAGATGGATGTCAAAACTGCTTTCCTCAATGGGAAGTTGGAAGAAGAGGTGTATATGATACAACCTAAAGGATTCACATCTATAGATGAGTCAAAAGTGTGCAAGTTGAAAAGATCTATTTATGGACTTAAGCAGGCGTCTAGGAGTTGGAACATGCATTTTGATAAGGTGATCAAAATGTATGGCTTCGTTAGGAATGGAGAAGAGTTTTACATCTACAAGTGGGCTTCCGATTCTGTAGTCATATTTCTTGTACTGTATGTGGATGATATAATATTAGTAGAAAATGACATCCTGATTTTGCAGAGTGTGAAGCTGTAGTTATCATCATAGTTCTTCATGAAAGACTTGAAAGAAGTATCCTACATCCTTGGGATAAAGATCTATAGGAATAGATCTAGAAGATTGCCTGGATTGTCCCAATCCACATACATTGATATCTTGTTGAAGTGGTTCAACATGGATAATTCAAGAAAGGCTATCTTCTGATAGGTCATAGAATTACTCTTTTTAAGAAGGATGTCCGACAACTCCTGAGGAGAGAGAACATACGAGTAGAATACCATATGCTTCGATAGTGGGATCTATTATGTATGCTATGATGTGTACGAGGTCGGATGTGGTCTATTCATTAGGGATAGTGAGTAGGTACCAGTCAGATCTGAATGAGAAGTATTGAAAGATTATGAAAATAATTCTTAAGTATTTGAGAAATACTAACGACCAATGATTTATCTGTGAAAACACTGACTTGAAACTTATGGGATATGTTGGTGCAAAAATCCGCTTGCATCAGAGAAACTGGAGTCAAGGGAGTCGCGATCGCCGTCGGGACCTGCAAAGAAAGTCTAAACCGGAGGTGGGGTTGCTCCGGCAAGACCCTCCGACGCTCAAGTCAGTTCTCTGCCTCAACAAGAATGGAGTGCTCGAACGAAAAATTTAGCAGAGTTTTTAGGTAAAAAACTAGAATTTATGCAATAACGTATCTGCGGTCCCCTTTTTTATAGGCGGAGGGCTCAACAGACTGATAGCGACGTTCATAACCGTCTCGTAGTGGGCCGCCCACCGTCAGGAGGAATTTGTTGCGAGGAGTAGTGGAGTAGGCCCGTGGCCCTCACTGCAGCGTGCCACGTGGAGTCTGCCGCAGGGAGTGGAGCGGCATCCGTTGTCGCAACTTGCCAGCGGATGGAAGAATCGCGCAGTATCCGTTACAAAAGGTGGAGCAGGATCGTGGGCATCATAGCAGTCCGCCAGGGGATAGTGGAGCCGTGCGGGATCCATCGCAGGAGGTGGAGCAGAGTCGCGACCGTCACAGCGGTCTGTCAGGGAATGATGGAGCTACACAGAATCCGTCGCAGGAAGTGGAGCAGGATCGTGGTGGTTGCTGTGTTGCACCAGAAAGTGCGGATTCGTCGACTGAAGTTCGGTAGCGGTCGGAGCTGGTGACGGAGCCTGACTCCCGTAGGAGCCCGGGCAGAGTCCTCCTTGTGATTGAAGTCATGGGCGGAGCCCGACCCCCGTGGGAGTCCGGACGGAGCCTTACTGGCAGTTGAAGTTGGCGGTGGAACCCGGCTCCCGTAGGAGTCCGGGCGGAGTCCTCCTTGCGGTTGAAGTTGTGGGCAGAGCCCGGCTCCCGTAGGAGTCCGGGCGGAGTCCTCTCGGAGTTGAAGTCGTGGGCGGAGCCCGGCTCCCGTAGGAGTCCGGGCAGAGTCCCCTGCAATTAAAGTCAGGTGCGAAGTCTGGCTCCTATGGGAGTCCGGACGGAGCCTTACTGGCAGTTGAAGTTGGCGGCGGAACCCGGCTCCCGTAGGAGTCCGGGTGGAGTCCTCTTTGTGGTTGAAGTTGTGGGCAGAGCTCGGCTCCCGTAGGAGTTCGGGCGGAGTCCTCTCGGAGTTGAAGTCATGGGTGGAGCCTGACTCCCGTAGGAGTCCGGGCGGAGTCCCCTGCAATTAAAGTCAGGTGCGAAGTTCGGCTCCCATGGGAGTCCGGACGGAGCCTTACTGGCAGTTGAAGTTGGCGGCGAAACCCGACTCCCGTAGGAGTCCGGGCGGAGTCCTCCTTGCGGTTGAAGTTGTGGGCAGAGCCCGGCTCCCGTAGGAGTCCGGGCGGAGTCCTCTCGGAGTTGAAGTCATGGGCGGAGCCCGGCTCACGTAGGAGTCTGGGCGGAGTCCCCTGCAATTAAAGTCAGGTGCGAAGTCTGGCTCCCGTAGGAGTCCGGGCAGAGTCCTCCTTGCGGTTGAAGTTGTGGGCAGAGCCCGGCTCCCGTAGGAGTCCGGGCGGAGTCCTCTCGGAGTTGAAGTCATGGGTGGAGCTCGGCTCCCGTAGGAGTCCGGGCGGAGTCCCCTGCAATTAAAGTCAGGTGCGAAGTTCGGCTCCCGTAGGAGTCCGGGCGGATCTTACCGGCAGTTGAAGTTGGCGACGGAACCCGGCTCCTGTAGGAGTCCGGGCGGAGTCCTCCTTACGGTTGAAGTTGTGGGCAGAGCCCGGCTCCCGTAGGAGTCCGAGCGGAGTCCTCTCGGAGTTGAAGTCATGGGCGGAGCCCGGCTCCCGTAGGAGTCTGGGCGGAGTCCCCTGCAATTAAAGTCAGGTGCGAAGTCCGGCTCCCGTAGGAGTCCGGGTGGAGTCCTCCTTGCGGTTGAAGTTGTGGGCAGAGCCCAGCTCCCGTAGGAGTCCGGGTGGAGTCCTCTCGGAGTTGAAGTCGTGGGCGGAGCCCGGCTCCCGTAGGAGTCCGGGCGGAGTCCCCTGCAATTAAAGTCAGGTGCGAAGTCCAGCTCCCGTAGGAGTCCGGGCGGATCTTACCAGCAGTTGAAGTTGGCGGCAGAACCCAGCTCCCGTAGGAGTCCGGGCAGAGTCCTCCTTGCGGTTGAAGTTGTGGGCAGAGCCCGGCTCCCGTAGGAGTCCGGGCGAAGTCCTCTCGGAGTTGAAGTCGTGGGCGGAGCCCGGCTCCCGTAGGAGTTCGGGCGGAGTCCCCTGCAATTAAAGTCAGGTGCGAAGTCCGACTCCCGTAGGAGTCCGGGCGGAGTCCTCCTTGCGGTTAAAGTTGTGGGCAGAGCCCGGCTCCCGTAGGAGTCCAGGCGGAGTCCTCTCGGAGTTGAAGTCGTGGGCAGAGCCCGGCTCCCGTAGGAGTCCGGACGGAGTCCCCTGTAATTAAAGTCAGGTGCGAAGTCCGGCTCCCGTAGGAGTCCGGGCGGATCTTACCGGCAGTTGAAGTTGGCGATGGAGCCCGACTCCCGTAGGAGTCCGGGCGGAGTCCCCCTTGCGGTTGAAGTTGTGGGCGGAGCCCGGCTCCCGTAGGAGTCCGGGCGGAGTCCTCTCGGAGTTGATCCTGCTGAGAATTTCGGCTGTGGGTATTTTATACCCAACACCAGTCCCCCTACTTCCGAGTTTGAATTTCGAATGAAGAAAGTATAGAGAGATTGGCATAGCTGAAGTTGTCCCCTCGAATCCTGTGCACGACTGCCCCCAGATATTTTGGCATTAAATATGCACGTGCTGGAGTCTTTTCGTATCGGGATGATATGAAGGGACCCTTCGAAATTTCCATCGGTACACTGGCCCAGGTACGGTGCCATAATGGCTCTGCCGATCCGTCAGCCGCTTTTAGCCACCCGTCGGAGGGAGTGGGACACGTGTCGGGTACGGGCTGGCCTGGGGGGATTCGCGATCATTATGGCGTTGGATCCCAGGATCTATTTAAACCCGTCCTTCCACCTTTAGGGGCCCTATTCCGTTCCAGAGTTCTATCAGTGTCTGCCTTCCCTTCGAGAGCCCTATTTCAGTTGGTATCTTCTCGAGCCGTAGGCGCCCTTCAAATCGTCCCTGTCTTCGTCCCTCTGGTCCCTTAGAGCGATCTAGGTTAGTTCCAGCACCTTCATCTTTCTTCCCGCCGCTTAGGGACCTCTTCTTTGCCATTATTTTTTGTATTCCTCCGAGTTAGTTTCCTGTGACCTCTTGCCCCTCATCCTGTCCGTCTTCTTCGGGATCTTTAGAGCCCTCATTCGAAGCTACTCAAAATATCATCCGGCTCTTCTGCTCCCTACAGTTTCGGGAGTTCTTCCGCCTCAAACCCCCAAGTCCCTTGCTCTGTAGACGAACCTGCGTCTGGGGCTGGGCTCCGCCCGGTTTTTGCACCGGGCGCCATTCCATGTTCTCTGACTCCGGAGGAACTCCTTCTGATAAGGGTTCAGTATGGAGTTCCTCCGGAGTACGACCTGGAGCTGCCTAGCCCTTCTGACCGGGCTAGCACTCCCCCACCCGGTCGTTTTTGCCTGTATCAGGAGGCGTTCCGTGCCGGACTCCGGCTTCCGCTTCCATCCTTTGTTGTCGCCCTCTTCCGCTTCTTAGACATCTCCTTGGCTTCTGTGGCCCTGAATTCTTTTAGGTTTTTGATAGGATTTCTCTCCCTTTGCCACGTAGTCGAGGTCCAACCGTCTCTCTCCTTGTTTAGGCACTTCTATACTTTCAAGCGCCATCCTTCGATGAAGGACTGGTGGTACTTCTCCCCCCAGTTTGGCAAGAAGGGGTTGCTGAAAGGCGCCCCTTCTTTAATCCACAATTGAAAGAAAAAATACCTCTTCATCCACTGCTCGACCCTGAGGCTGGGCCTGCCCCCTTGGGCTCTCTGAGGGATTCTATCTGTCGGGCCCCCAGCCTGGGGGAGGATGACCTCCAGGCTGCCCGGAAGCTTCTTGCCTATTCCGCTCCTTCCCTTCCCAATCTTCTGAGGGAGTAATTTCTGTTCAACATTGACCTGAGCCCCCAGGATCCTGCGAGTATTTCATCTTTTCCTTTATCTTCTTTTTTCATGCCTTTCTTCTTTTTTTTTCTCTTTTTTACCTCTTCTTCCTTCTCTCTCTTTTTCTCCTCTCTTTCTTCTTTTCTTCTCTTTCTCTCTTCTTTTTTTTTTTTCGATTTCTGACTCTTGATTGATTGGTTTGCTTCTTTTTCTTTTCTTTTTTTTTTTTTTTAAGGAATGGACGTCGAAGCAGCGCGGATGCTTGCCAGGGGCCTCAGGGCCCACAAAAGGAAGGGTGTCGCGACCTCCGGATTGGCGAAGAGGGTCAGGGCGGAGGAGTCGAGCTTGACCGCACCTGCCCAGGCGGCTCCAGCAATTGACATTCCCTCGGATGCCGAGGCAACGACTCCCCGGGCCTCCTCGAGGAGTCCGCCGACTGGGGCCCCTATTTTGGGGGTTCGCTCCACGGAGGCGTCCGTAGTCGAGAGGAGGAAGAGAAGGAAGTCGGTGGCCCGCAGGGTGAGTAGCCGTCGAACTGTTGCTGACGAGTCCCTCTGCTCCGAAGAGGGGCCGGAGAATCCCTTCAATGACAGGGACCTGATCAGGCGGTTGATCGACGGCTGCATTCTGCCCGACGTCGTCGAGAGGATCGACCGCGCCGATCTTGAGCAGCGGGCCTGGGACTCTTTGGGGTCCTTCCTTGAGGTAAGCGAATCTTCATTTACCTGGCTATTCGGCCTTTGTTCTGATCCCCTAGCCGCCCTTGCAGATTGGGCACCAGCTCCTCACCAATATCGAGGCGGTGAACCATGCGAGGAGGGACATCCTCCAGGTGGAGGAGCGCTGCCGGGCTGAGGTTGCTCGCCTCCAAGCAAAGACGGCTAAAGTAGTCACCCTCCAAGAGGCCCTGGAAAGAGAGAAACAAGCCCGGGAGGAGGAGAGGCAGACCTTGGAGGAGTCGGCGAGAAAGGCGGAGGCCGAGGTCGCCAACTTGGCTGAGCAGATTTCGGTCCTGGTCTCGGAGGCCAAAGTCCTTGTAGTAGAGGAATTCAAGGCCTCCGCGGAGATGAGGGACCTGAATGTCCAATTCGGCTAGGAGGCGTTCATCAAGGGGTTCGAGCTCTGCCAAGAGAAGGTGGCCAGAAAATTTTCGGAGCTCGACCTCAGCTTCCTAGGCGAGGAGTCCGAAGACGAGGTCGGTCCCTCGCCAGCCACCACTGCTATCGCAGCCCCCTTGCCGGGGACACTGAGTTCTCCAACCCCCGCCCCTGAGGTCTGAGACCTCCGACCTTGTATTTTTATTTTATCGTAATTTTTCTTTTCTTTTTTGTCTTCAAGAATCATCCAATCAATAAAGTTGAATTTCTTGTCACGGATGGCTTCTCCTCCCTCCCCTTCTTTTCTCTGCTTTTCTTCCTGCGATGAGTCATGCTTTGACGCTTTTGCCTTCCAATGGCAGTGTCCTGCAGAAGCACTTCCCCTGCCCTTGGGGGTCCCGCTGAAGTCGACGATCCAGCGGCTGAAGAAGGAAGTCATTCACTTGATAAAGAAGTCAAAGAAGATGGAAGGCAAGCTTCGCAGATTGAGAGAAGGTCATTCTGAAGCCACCGCGGAGGCCACCCACTTTCGAAATCTTCACGTGAAGGGGATCATGGAGTATAGCCGGAGGAAGGCAGATTTTGCGAAGGAGCTCGCGGAATGCAAGAAGAGCGCCAGCGATCGAATTTGGGCTCAGGCCGCCAAGATTAGCGCCCTCAAGGTGGAACTGTCGGTCGCGATGGGGAAGATCGGCCAGCTGGGAGAAAGTTTGTCTCGGCTCTTGGCTCGGGCCGACGGCGACCAGGAGTGGTCGAAGAAGGTCTCCGACCTTCAGCGACAGCTTCAGGACGCTGAGGTGAGCCACGACGTGCATCGGGCCAGCTGGCGCAGGCAGGTGGAGGAATATAATGGGAGACTCAGGGTGGCGACCGACGAAGTCGCCCGTCTCCAGAGGCAGCCGGCTAACAGGGCTCAGCTTACTTCCGCCCGGGATTCTGATGAGCTCCAGTCCCTAAGAGGAACCGTTGAAGGGATTTCTGTTACCCTCGGAGAAAAGACAGTCGAGCTACAACAACTGAAGATCCAACTGGCATACGAGCAGTGGGCCGTCGCGGACGTGGAGGCGGAATCTGAGGTCTTGAGGAAGAGGCATCAAGAGGTGGAGGCCGAGAGCCAGCGACTTCGTCGGGCGCTCCAGGATGCGCTGCAGAGAAGGGGGGAGCTGGAAGAAGAAATTGAGAATCTAAGGCAGTCCTGGATGAGGGGTGGGGCAGATAACTCTAGGTCAGAGGGAGCAGAGCCTCCTTAGAGCTCTTTTCGTCCTTCTGTCTTTTCATGTATATACTTTCCTTTTTGTCATTTTGTCCCGCTTTTGTCGTTTTGCTTTTCTTTCCTTGGCCTCCGGGCTTTGTAGTATGTATTTCGGAAATGGAATGAAAAGGGTGTTTTGTGTTACCTCATCCATGCGTTGTATTAAATTGTCGTCCGTCGAACTTTTTTTATCGTTCGACTTGTCTGATGCTGACGTCGTTGGGAGGTGCTCAGTCGTCGATGTGTTAGCTTGCCTTCCTCGTCGTACATGGCCGCAAGCCCAAGCTTGGCGGTCCGGACTCCGCATTACTTCGGGGACGTCGCTGTCTTCTTGACCTGTGTCGGGAGTCTTCTTAGAGGCCGGGGGTGTTTGGTAGGAACTCCCTGTCTTTGTTGGGATGAAGTTCTTTAGGTCTTTGGTGCGGTCCGTCCTTCATCTGTTTCCGTCGTAGTTCGTCACCCTTCCTTTTTAATTTTCTTCCTCTTCTCAGAGTGAGGGCCCTCCCCTCACTTTTTGCAGGGTTGCATAGGAGCGTGGAGGTGCCGCTGAGGGGCTTTTTCCCTTCATCCGATCTTGTTGGGCGGTCGGGTTTCATCACCATCAGGATGAGATTCTCCTCCCGTTCCTGCGGGGGCACGTAAGGGCCATTGCCAGGGCGGGTGGAGTCTTCCATGCTGCAGAAGTCGTGAGGTGGAGTCCGGCTCCCATAGGAGTCCGGGCGGAGTCTTCCTTACCGCAGAAGTCGTGGGTGGAGTCTGGCTCCCGTAGGAGTCCGGATGGAGTCTCCCTTGCTGCAGAAGTCACCGACGGAGCCCGGCTCCCGTAGGAGTTCGGGCGGAGTCTCCCTTGCTGCAGAAGTCACGGACGGAGCCCGGCTCCCGTAGGAGTCCGGGCCTTCGACCTTGCTCAAGTCAGGGCGAGGTTCTCCTCCCGTTCTCGACATGGCCGTGGGGGCGCGTTAGGGCACTGTAAGGCCTCTCCCCCCATCCGGTCTAAAAGAACCGGGCCTTTGACTTTGCTCATGTTAGGATGAGGTCCTCCTCCTGTTCCTGACATGGCTGTGGGGGCACATTAGGGTGCTGCAAGGCCTCTCCCCCCATTCGATCTAAAAGAACCGGGCCTTTGACTTTGCTCATGTCAGGACGAGGTCCTCCTCCTGTTCCTGACATGGCTGTGGGGGCACATTAGGGCGCTGCAAGGCCTCTCCCCCCATCCGATCTAAAAGAACCAGACCTTTGACTTTGCTCATGTCAGGACGAGGTCCTCCTCCTGTTCCTGACATGGCTGTGGGGGCACATTAGGGCACTGTAAGGCCTCTCCCCCCATCCGGTCTAAAAGAACTGGGCCTTTGACTTTGCTCATGTCAGGACGAGGTCCTCCTCCTGTTCCTGACATGGCTGTAGGGGCACATTAGGACGCTGCAAGGCCTCTCCCCCCATCCGGTCTAAAAGAACTGGGCCTTTGACTTTGCTCATGTCAGGATGAGGCCCTCCTCCTGTTCCTGACATGGCCGTGAGGGCATATTAAGGCGTTGTAAGGCCTCTCCCCCAATCCGATCTCGCGATAATCAGACTTTCATCTTAGGTATGTTAGGATGAGGTTCTCCCCCCGTTCCTAACATAACTTTGTTTCAGGCATTTGAAGGGGTTATATCCAGTCGTGACAAATCCATGCCAAATGGGAAGAGTACGTCAAGTAGAAAGAAATTTAGATTCAAGGTGAAATCGTAAGTGATACATTTACAGGTTTCCCGAGTTCCATGGTTGCGGGAGGTCTGCTCCTCCTTGGGGCCCTCCGGTGATGGAGTCGATGGTCCCGATGGGAGGCCGATCCCCGGGTTGCTCTTCCCTTCTTGGTGGTTCAGGTTGCGGAAGGGCCCTTGGCCGATCTCCTCTACCCTCAGACCTGCATCGGATGAACCTATCGAGTCGACCTCGCCGGATGAGCTCCTCGATCTCATCCTGGAGCTAGATGCATTCCTCCGTGTCGTGGCCGTGGTCGCGGTGGTAGAGATAGAACTTGTTGGGGTTGCACTTCTCGGGGTGTGTGCACATCCTCTCCGACCTAGGGAGCTGCTCCCTGACCTCCATCAGTACCTGAACCTTCGAGGCGTTGAGGGGGGCGTAGTTGCGAAATCTCCCCGGTGGAGAACCCCGCCGAACCCCACGATCCGGACTTCTCTGCCTGCGCACCCGGGGTGGAGTATGGGCACGCTTGTGCCCAGGAGGGGATCGAGAACGTGGTCGGGCTTCTCTTGGCCTTTTTTTGATTGCAGGCTTACTCGAGTCACCCGCCTGCCGCTTCCTCGCTGTCTCTTCATCCTTCATTTTGAAGGCTTCTTCTGCTCGGACGTATCCTTCAGCCCGAGCAAGCAAATCAGCAAAATCCCTGGGGTACTTCTTCTCCAGGGAGAACAAAAGGTCATTCTTCTGAAGGCCACCCTTCAGGGTGGCCATTGCGACTGATTGGTCCAAGTTCTGGACCTCCAGCACCGCGACATTGAAACGGTTGATGTAGGCTCGAATGGACTCTCCTTCCCTCTGCTTGATATTGATGAGGGACTCCGAACCCTTCCGGGGGCGCCGGCTGCTGACAAAATGGGCCACAAATTGATGGCTCATTTGATCGAAGGAAAAGATGGTACCCGGTTTCAAAGCTGAGTACCAGTTCCTCACCGCTCCCTTCAAGGTGGATGGGAAGGCCCAGCATAGAATGACGTCGGGAGCACCGTGAAGCAGCATCATCGTCCAGAAGGCCTCCAAATGATCAACCGGGTCCGAAGTCCCGTCGTAGCTTTCGAACTGAGGGAGCTTGAAGTTTGGCGGGATCGGTTTCTGCATGATCATTTGAGAGAAGGGAGGGTCAGTACAAATATCCTCACCATAAGTGGGGGGAGCATGGCGGAGTTCTTCAATCCACCGGTTCATCTCCTGGAGCCTCCGATCCAGAAAATCCTCCCGACTTCGAGCCTCGAGGGTCCTCTAGTAGAATGGGGGCAGGGATCTTCCAGGGGTGGAGTCGTGGTCCGATTGAGGGCTCTCCACCCTCGAGTTCATTTTCCCAGGAAGGACGGGGCGGCTGGCCCAGGTGGCCCGCCCCGTCGCTGGATTCTGGTGTTCCGGGAACACCCTCTCCAGGCGTACTGATGCCTGCGACTGCTGCTACTGCATAGCCTGCACAGCTTATGTGAGGCCTTTGACCTGCTGCGCCAGCAGGTCAAACTGCTCCGTGCCGACCGCCACCGCCGGAGGAGGAGGAGGAGGTTGAGAAACAGGAGGGGAGGCCAGAGCCTGAGATCTGACTGCGGAGGCCGTGGACCGTCGCGTGGATGCCTTGCGGGGAGGCATCAAGTGAGGATCCCGTGGGGGAAACAAGGAGTGGGTGCCGGAGGAGACGATCGGAGGTGGCTCCATTGAGCGCTCCTTTAAGAACAAGGATACTGCGAAGACACAGGCCCCTTCCTCTAGCACCAATCCTGTTGGTGCAAAATTCGCTTACGCCGGAGAAACTGGAGTCGAGGGAGTTGCGGTCACCACCGGGACTTGCAAAGAAAGTCTAAACCAGAGGTGGGGTTGCTCCGGCAAGACCCTCCGACGCTCAAGTCAGTTCTCTGCCTCAACAAGAATGGAGTGCTCGAACGAAAAATTTAGCAGAGTTTTTAGGTAAAAAACTAGAGCTTATGCAATAACGTATCTGGGGTCCCCCTTTTTATAGGCGGAGGGCTCAACAGACTGATAGCGACGTTCATAACCGTCTCGTAGTGGGCCACCCACCGTCAGGAGGAATTTTTTGTGAGGAGTAGTGGAGTAGGCCCATGGCCCTCACTGCAGCGCGCCACGTGGAGTCTGCCGCAAGGAGTGGAGCGGCGTCCGTTGTCGCGACTTGCCAGCAGATGGAAGAATCGCGCAGTATCCATTACAGAAGGTGGAGCAGGATCGTGGGCATCATAGCTGTCCGTCAGGGGATAGTGGAGCCGTGCGGGATCCGTCGCAAGAGATGGAGCAGAGTCGCGGCCGTCACAGCGGTCTGTCAGGGAATGATGGAGCTGCACGGAATCCGTCGCAGGAAGTGGAGCAGAATCGTGGTGGTTGCTGTGTTGCACCAGAAAGTGCGGATTTGTCAGCTGAAGTTCGGCAGCGGTCGGAGCTGGTGACGGAGCTTGGCTCCCGTAGGAGCCCGGGCGGAGTCCTCCTTGTGATTGAAGTCGTGGGCGGAGCCCGACCCCTGTGGGAGTCCAGACGGAGCCTTACTGGCAGTTGAAGTTGGCGGCGAAACCCGGCTGCCGAAGGAGTCCGGGCGGAGTCCTCCTTGTGGTTGAAGTTGTGGGCAGAGCCCGGCTCCCGTAGGAGTCCGGGCGGAGTCCTCTCAGAGTTGATGTCGTGGGCGGAGCCCGGCTCCCGTAGGAGTCCGGGCGGAGTCCCCTGCAATTAAAGTCAGGTGCGAAGTCCGACTCCTGTGGGAGTCCGGACGGAGCCTTACTGGCAGTTGAAGTTGGCGGCGGAACCTGGCTCCCGTAGGAGTCCGGGCGGAGTCCTCCTTGCGGTTGAAGTTGTGGGCAGAGCCCGGCTCCCGTAGGAGTCCGGGCGGAGTCCTCTCAGAGTTGAAGTCGTGAGCGGAGCCCGGCTCCCATAGGAGTCCGGGCGGAGTCCCCTGCAATTAAAGTCAGGTGCGAAGTCTGGCTCCCGTGGGAGTCCGGACGGAGCCTTACTGGCAGTTGAAGTTGGCGGCGGAACTCGGCTCCCGTAGGAGTCCAGGCAGAGTCTTCCTTGCGGTTGAAGTTGTGGGCAGAGTCCGACTCCCGTAGGAGTCCGGGCGGAGTCCTCTCGGAGTTGAAGTCATGGGCGGAGCCCGGCTCCCGTAGGAGTCCGGGAGGAGTCCCCTGCAATTAAAGTCAGGTGCGAAGTCCGGCTCCCGTAGGAGTCCGGGTGGAGTCCTCCTTGCGGTTGAAGTTGTGGGCAGAGCCCGGCTCCCGTAGGAGTCCGGGCGGAGTCCTCTCGGAGTTGAAGTCGTGGGCGGAGCCCGGCTCCCGTAGGAGTCCGGGCGGAGTCCCCTGTAATTAAAGTCAGGTGCAAAGTCTGGCTCCCGTAGGAGTCCGGGCGGATCTTACCGGCAGTTGAAGTTGGCGGCGTAACCCGGCTCCCGTAGGAGTCCGGGCGGAGTCCTCCTTGCGGTTGAAGTTGTGGGCAGAGCCCGGCTCCCATAGGAGTCCGGGCAGAGTCCTCTCGGAGTTGAAGTCGTGGGCGGAGCCCGGCTCCCGTAGGAGTCCGGGCGGAGTCCCCTGCAATTAAAGTCAGGTGCGAAGTCCGACTCCCGTAGGAGTCCGGGGGGAGTCCTCCTTGCGGTTGAAGTTGTGGGCAGAGCCCGGCTCCCGTAGGAGTCCGGGCGGAGTCCTCTCGGAGTTGAAGTCGTGGGCGGAGCCCGGCTCCCGTAGGAGTCCGGGCGGAGTCCCCTGCAATTAAAGTCAGGTGCGAAGTCCGGCTCCCGTAGGAGTCCGGGCGGATCTTACCGGCAGTTGAAGTTGGCGACGGAGCCCGGCTCCCATGGGAGTCCGGGCGGAGTCCCCCTTGCAGTTGAAGTTGTGGGCGGAGTCTGGCTCCCGTAGGAGTCCGGGCGGAGTCCTCTCGGAGTTGATCCTGCTGAGAACTTCGGCTGTGGGTATTTTATACCCAACAGGATATATTGATTTCAGTTTTCAGTCAGATTATGATGACAGCAGAAGCGTGTCGGGTTATGTATTTACTCTGAATGGAGGAGCTGTTTGCTGGAAGAGTTTAAACAACATATTGTGGACGATTTTATATGCAAAGTAGAATACAATGCTGCATTGGATGCTACAACATATTCTGCACCACTATCACCTGGTGTGAGAAATCATGAACCGAGGTGGCGTCGAACTTCAGAAGATCAATGAAAAGGAGAATCTGGCTGACCCTTTCACTAAAGCTCTTGGGATTAAAGAGTTTAATGACTTTAAATGGAAGATAGGTATAAGATACTGCTCTGATTAGCTTTCGTCCAAGTGAGAGTTGTTGAAAATTGTGTCCTCAAACTAATCATGTGACGATTGAGTTCATCCCTTGATATGAATTATTGATTATTGAATAAAAATTATTCTGACATTTTTCATCACAAAGTGACATCTTCTTTGAACTCTTGTACTGTGATGAAGTCCTTAAAACTATGCTAGTGTACGGTAAGAGAAGATATATCGTATAATTTTTAAACATGTTCGTGATCAAATGATACGTCATTAGAGGATGATGATGTTTATCAAGTAGAGGTCGTTGTGTGCCATATGGGTTAGCTGTCTCTTAACCAAAGAGTATAGTGACATTGGTATGGCATACAGGTGAGATGTAGGGGTACATCGTTACTGAACAAGTGACTCACCTATTGAGCGTTCTGCTGTCAAGAGCTGCTCGTGAAACATTAGGTATAAGTATCCTTCAAACCTAAGATCACCATAGTGACTTACAAGCAACTTACTTTGCTTTGGTGCTGGACTATCTGGATTTCTAATGTAGTGATGGAAGCTACTAGGTACAGTCAAGTACTTACGAAATCTGTGTGTGGATCAGATGGGATTGATCCCTTCAGATTATTGAAGTTGATGTATCGTTGTATTTCAATTTAGCAAAGTCTTGATCAGGATAATCCATAAGATGGATTTGAAAGATTAAAATATAATGTGGATGAAGCAATCTCGATTGACAGTTAACCTGAGACCATCCTAGAGCATTCAAGATCAAAAGGATGAATTATGCAGCACCAAGTGTATAGATTTTGAAATATTCTTTT
>NC_026001.2:42311734-42494004 GCF_000442705.2 Elaeis guineensis | reverse complement strand
AGAGCCCTTTTTCCGATTATGGCAACCTGAAGAGTCTTTTCGAAACTCCCACTGAGACGTGATCCCAAGCATCACACCATAGAATTTTGCAAACAGTCAATCCTCGATAGCGGCGAGTGGGACACGCGGGACACGTGGTAAGCACTTGCTGGTCTAGGGACACCCGCCACCATAATTGTGCTAAGATCCGCTGCCTATTTAAACCCTCTACCCCTCCTTCGGAGCCTTACTCCGCCTAAAAGACGGCACCTTTCTTTCGTCTGAGAGCCTAGCTACTCAGCCACCCCCTTGGTGCCCCTGCCGACTCCGAGCGCCCTCCGCGCCGGTCACTGCCGTCTCTCTGCCATCCTCAGCCCCCCGATTCCTCTCTAAGGGGTTTTTCCGCCTGGTCCTCCACCTCAGAGGCCATTCTCGAGAGGATGCCAAGGACTTGGAGGAAGGCAAGGAGGAGAACAGCGGTCTGCGAGTTCTCCGATCATCGAGCGGCTGCTGCGGGTCCCTGTCGCTTCAAAGGGGGCTTGGGGAAGAATTTCTTCAACAACAGGGGTTTAATAACGGGGACCACCGGTAAAGGCGTTCTGCCTGAGCATTTCAGAGTAGGAAGACGGGGTGACACCGATTAGGAGGGCAGAACTGTCGTCACAAGCTATGGCGGGATCCTTGATGTCGTCGGGGCCGAGGGACCAGAAGCTGTCGGCGTCGACGGTGGGGCAGTAAAACTTGTTGCGGGGATGGTGGAAGTAGCGCATGCCGACCTTGCCGGAATACTTCGGACGATGGTTGTCACGGAGCATTTGGTGATGGCGCATATCTCTGGCACCACCGCTGTCTCTGGGGTGACTCCGATTCTTCTTGAAACAGGTCTTCATCGCCACTGCCATTGCCCCGACTGCCCCCTGGAATCTATCCCATCCTTTTCCCCCGGGGGTTGGAACTTCAGAGGTGGAGCGAAACAAGGCGGGGCGAGAGCCGACAGGTCTGCCACACGCACCGAAAAATGCAGCTGGGAAGGACAGAAACGGGAAGAGAAGTTTGCAGCCTGAAGCGGCCTCCAGTGCATCCTTTCCAAGTCGTGTTTCGAGCCTTGTAATAATGTATTCTTTTCTAGCCCTCCGGGGTTTGTAACGTACATCTTGTTAGTTGCAAAATGAGAAGGAGATTTTGTTACCTCGTGAATTGTTGTCTGCCGAACTTCCTTCCCCCTTCTTCTCTCTATTTTTTTTTTTTGTCATCCTAAGGTCGCCGGTGGCCCTTTTATTCGTGTTGAATTGTCATTTGCCGAGCTCCTTATCGGCTTTTACGTCATTCGAAGGTGCCTGGTTGTCATCGTATCAACCCATCTTTTCTGTCAGTGGCCGCAGGTTCGCCTGGGGCCATTCGGGCTTGATGTCCCCTCAGGGCTTGAGTTCGGAGGTCCGAGCTTCTGTCACCTTGAGGAAGTTGTCATATTTTGCATCGAAAGCTTCCTTGAAAGCTGGGACTCCTGATGGGAGCCTCAATCCTTGCTGTGACAGGGTTCTATGCACCTCGGGCGCTGTTTATTTTCCAATCGTCGTTGATGTGGTCCATCACCTTTCTTTTTCTTATTCGCTTGGAATCTTTCTCCGCTCTCAGCGAGGCTACGGGAGTTTGGCGCCCGTAGACGAAGTCGGGGCGAAGTTCGGCTCCCGTGGGAGTCTGGGTGAAGATCGCCAGCAGTTGAAGTTGGTGACGAAGTCTGGCTCCCGTAGGAGTCCGGACGGAATCCTCCCTGTGATTGGAGTTGCGGATGGAGCCCGGCTCCCGTAGGAGTCCGGGCGGAGTCTTCCTGTAATAAAAATAGGGTGCGAAGTCCGGCTCCCGTGGGAGTCCGAATGGGATTTATCAGAAATCGAAGTTGGCGACGGAGCCCGGCTCCCGTAGGGGTCCGGGCTGGGCTTACCACCGGTTGAAGCTGGTGACGGAGCTTGGCTCCCGTGGGAGTCCGGGCGAAGTCTTCCTTGTCGCCGAAATCGCAGATGGAGCCCTGCTCCCGTAGGAGTCCGAACGAAGTCTTACCAGCAGTTGAAGTTGAGGACGGAGCCCGACTCCCATAGGAGTCTGGGCCTTCGATTTTGCTTAAGCTAGGGTAAGGTTTTCCTCCTGTCCTTAGCAAGGCTGTGGGGGTGCATATGGGCGTTGCAGGACCTCTCCCCCCATCCGGTCTAAATGGAACCGAGCCTTCGACTTTGCTCAAGTTAGGGCGAGGTTCTCCTCCTGTCCCTAACAGGGCTGTGGGGGCGCATATGGGCATTGCAGGGCCTCTCCCCCCATTCGGTCTAAATGGAATTGGGCCTTCGACTTTGCTCAAGTTAGGGCGAGGTTCTCCTCCTGTCCCTAACAGGGCTGTGGGGGCACATATGGGCGTTGCAGGGCCTCTCCCCCCATCCGATCTAAATGGAATCGGGCCTTCGACTTTGTCGAGATGAGGTTTTTCTTTTGTTTTTGATACAGTTTGTTTGAATTATCCAAAGACATATAGGTATGCAATTTTCAATTAAAATGAAGTTACTGGTAGTACATCCATAAGTTTTCTGAGCTCCACGGTCGCGGGAGGTCGGCTCCTTCGAGTTCCTTAAGATAATAGGTTCCAGGCCGGACTACTTCTTTGACTTCATACGGTCCTTCCCAGTTTAGGGCGAGTTTTTCTCGGTCCTGAGGTTGTGAGACAGCGGCTCATCAAAGCACTAGATCTCCCGCTCTAAAGGCTTTGTTCTTGACCCGGGTGTTGTAATATCGAGCGACTTTCTGTCTGTAGGCTGCCATTCGAACCTGAGCTATCTTCCGTCTTTCTTCCAGCAGGTCGAGGTTGGCTCTAAGACTTTGCGAATTTTGACATTCGTCGAACGTCACGACTCGTGTCGACGGGAGTTTAAGCTCGATTGGGATGACAGCTTCCGTACTGAAGGCTAAAGCAAAAGGGGTCTCCCCTGTAGGTAGCCTCTGGGTAGTTCGATACGCCCACAACACATGATAAAGTTCGTCCGTCCAAGTTTCTTTCGCTTTTTCAAGCCTTGTTTTAATCCCCTGCAAAAGGGTTCTGTTGATTACCTCAGCTTCGCCGTTCGCCTGGGGATGGGCTACTGATGTGAAGTTGTGGGACATGTTTAGATCTTCACAGAATTTGGCAAATTTTGCTCCCGTGAATTACCGTCCATTATCAGTGATCAGGGTTCTAGGCAGTCTGAACCTACACACGATCGACTTCCAGACGAAATCTTGCACTTTTGCTTCTATGATTTTTGTTAGTGGTTCAGCTTCAACCCATTTGGTGAAGTAGTCGATCGCTACAAGGAGGAACTTCCTTTGCCCAGACGCCATGGGAAAGGGGCCAAGGATGTCCATCCCCCATTGTGCAAAAGGCCAAGGGGCACTCAAGGGTGTGAGCTCGGTGGCGGGCTGTCTCTGGACGTTGGCATATCTCTGGCATCGGTCACACTTTTTGACATATTCAATCGAATCACGATGCATCGTTGGCCAGTAATATCCTTGGCGGAGCAACTTGTGGGATAAAGATCTAGCCCCCAAATGGTTTCCACAAACTCCTTCATGTACTTTCCACAAGGCGTAGTCAGCCTCCGAGGGTCGGAGACATTTCAAAAGGGGCAAGGAGTATGATCTCTTGTATAATTTGCCCTCATAAAGGATGTATCGAGAGGCTTGATTTCGGAGCTTCCGAGCTTCCTTCGCATCCTGGGGGAGAACTCCATCTCTGAGATAGATGATCAGTAGGTTGACCCAGCTGGGCTCGTGGTCAATCTCCATTACGGGCCGCGATTCTTCTATACTCGGGTGTTTTAGAACTTCGAAGAGGATGCCTTTGGGCAATTCGGTCGGAGCCGACGTCGCCAGCTTGGAGAGAAGGTCAGCCCTAGTATTTTCCAACCTTGGGATTTGTCTAATGTTGAAGCCGCTAAAGGCGGGAGTGAGCTCCTTTACCTTCTCAAGATATTTGGCCATACTGTAATCCCGCGCTTCGTAATTCTCGCTGACTTGCCCCACCACCAGTTGAGAGTCACTGTGCACCCGGAGCTGACTTATTCCCAGCTCTCTGGCGATCCTTAGTCCTGCGATCAGAGCTTCATATTTTGCTCCATTATTTGTTGCGGCAAACTCGAAACACAGAGCGTATTCTGCGATGACTCCCTCCGGACTGACCAAGATCAGGCCCGCACCTGCGCCCGACATGTTGGAAGATCCATCCACATAGAGGGCCCAAAAGCGATTAGCGGGATCGGCCTCTTCTTCGGGGGAGTTCGGTTGGGACTTCAGGTCGTCACCTTCGCTTTGTTCAAGCTCAGCCTCCTCTGGGATGGTACACTTTACTATGAAATCTGTCAGTATTTGGACCTTCACTGCTGGCCTGGGTCGATAATTGATGTCGAATTTCATGAGCTCGATCGCCCATTTCGCCATCCTCCTGGAGGTATCTGCCCGGTGCAAGACCGCCTTGATTGGTTGGTCGGTGAGTAGTGTCACGATGTGCCCTTGAAAGTAGGGTCGAAGTCTCCGGGCTGCAATCAACAAGGCGTAAGTTAATTTCTCTAATTTGGTATACCTGGTCTCGGCGTCCCTCAACGGGCGGCTAACGTAGTAGATCGGCCGCTGAACCTTCGTCTCTTCTTTGACAAGGACGGCCGCGAGGGCCATGGGAGAGACCGCCAGGTATAAAAATAGCTCCTCCCCAGGCTCAGGCTTTGCTAACAGTGGGGGTGATCCAAGGTAGCTTCTTAATTCTTCGAACGCCTGTTGGCACTCAGGGGTCCAACAGAAGTTCTTCGACTGCTTGAGAGTTTGAAAGAAGGGCAAGCACCGTTCGGCCGACTTTGCGACGAAGCGATTAAGGGCCGCTATCCTCCCCATGAGGCGCTGAATCTCTTTTATCGACTTTGGGGCGGCCATCTCCTGGATGGCACGAATTTTTTCTGGATTGGCCTCGATTCTGCATCCTGATACCATGAAGCCCAGGAACTTTCCTGAGGTTACGCCGAAAGCGTATTTAGTTGGGTTCAGCTTCATTCTATATTTTTGGAAAGTATCGAAGGTCTCCTCGAGGTCGACGACATGATCTCTGGAAGATTTGCTTTTTACGAGCATATCGTCCACGTAGACCTCCATATTACGGCCGATCTGCTCCTTGAAGATTTTGTTCACCAACCGTTGATAAGTTGCGCCCGCATTCTTGAGGCCGAAAGGCATGACCCTGTAACAGTAAAGGCCATGATTAGTGATGAAAGCTGTCTTTTCTTCATCTTCCGGTGCCATTCTAATTTGATTATAGCCGGAGAACGCATCCATGAAGGTGAGGAGCTCATGGCCCGAGGTCGCATCCACCAGTTGATCGATTCTGGGAAGGGGATAGCTGTCCTTCGGACAGGCCTTATTCATCTTTTTGAAGTCTATGCACATCCTCCACTTGCCATTTGCCTTTTTGACCAGGACAACGTTGGAAATTCAATCAGGATAATTGACTTCCTTAATGAATCCGGCCTTAAGGAGCTTATCCACTTCCTCGGCTATCGCCTTCTGCCTCTTCGGAGCATGACTTCGGATTTTCTCTTTTGTCGGATGATGTTTTGGATCGACAGCCAGATGATGCTCCATAACTTCCGTGTCGATCCCCGACATGTCTGCTGGAACCCAAGCGAAAACGTCCGCATTCTTTTGTAGAAAATCAATGAGACGCGCCCGCACCTCCTCCCCTAGGTTGGAGCCAATCATTGCTACATGCTCCGAGTTTCCATCGTTCAAAGGGATTGGTACCAGATCTTCAATGGGGGCACCCCTCTCTTCGGTGAGGTCATCGCGAGCATCCAGTCCATCGACGGGGCAGGAATCAGATTGATCGCCTCTTTGCAAGGCTATATTGTAATAGTGTCTGGCTAGAGCTTGATCTCCCCAGACCTCTCCGGTCCCCTGGTCGGTGGGGAACTTCAACTTCAAATGGTAGGTCGATACGACGGCTCGGAGAGCATTGAGACCAGGCCGGCCGAGGATTGCATTGTAGGCGGACGGCGCCTTCACCACCAAGAAATTCACCAGAGCCCTGGATTGCCTTGGATATTGACCTGCAGCCACAGTCAAGGTTATTATCCCTTCCGTCGGAATGACGTCGTCGGTAAATCCTACCAAGGGGGAGCTAATCGGCCTCAGATGACCGCCAAGAGTGGTCATTCTTGAAAAGACATCGTAGAACAAGATATCGGCCGAACTTTCATTGTCGACAAGAATGCGACGAACATCATAATTTGCTATATTCAAGGAAACTACGACCGCATCGTTATGAGAGAATTGGACTCCTTGAGTGTCTTCTTTGGTAAAGATTACGGGCTCTTCAGTCTTTTGTCGCTTGGGGGATACAGACGGTATGTTGGTCGTTTCCCGTCGGGATCCTCCCGAGATGGTGTTGGTGGAATCCGTCGGAGGCTGATTGTCCGACCACTCCCTGCTGGCGACCATAGCTAGAGGATGCAGAGCCTGGGAAACCACAGGCATGATCGGGGTCCGGGATATGGCTGCGGAGGCCGTGGGTATTGGTGCGGACGCTTCACGAGAAGGCATCAGGCGAGGATCCCGTGGGGGAAACAAGGAGTGGGTGTCGGAGGAGACGATCGAAGGTGGCTCCGTTGAGCGCTCCTTTAAGAACAAGGGTACTGCAAAGGTTCGGACCCTTTCTCTAGCGCCAATCCTGTTGGTGCAAAAATCCGCTTGCGCCGGAGAAGCTGGAGTCGAGGGAGTCGTGGTCGCCGTCGGGACCTGCAAAGGAAGTCTAAACCAGAGGTGGGGTTGCTCCGGCAAGACCCTCCGATGCTCAAGTCAGTTCTCTGCCTCAACAAGAATGGAGTGCTCGAACGGAGAATTTAGCAGAATTTTTAGGTAAAAAGCTAGAGCTTATAGAATAACGTATCTGGGGTTCCCCTTTTATAGACGGAGGGGGCAACAAATTGATAGCGACACCTGTAACCGTCTGGTAGTGGGCCGCCCAGAGTCAGGAGGAATTTATTGCGGAGGGTAGTAGAGTGGGATCGTGGCTATTTCCGCGGCTCGCCACGTAGAATCAGTTATGGGGAGTGGAGCGGCGTTCACTGTCGTGACTCGTCAGGGAATGGTGGAATCACACAGGATCCGCCCAGGGAGTGGAGCAGAATCATGGCCGTTAATACGGCCTGTCAGGGAGTAATGGAGCTGCGTAGGGTCCGCCGCAGGGAGTGGAGCAGTGTTGTCCGTTACTGTGGCCTGCCAGGGGGTCCAGACTTGTCGGCCAAAGTTTGGTTGGAGTCAGTAGCGAGGTCCGGTACCCGTAGGAGTTTGGGCGAGGTCTTCCCGCAGTCAGAATAGAAGATGGAGTTTGGCTTCCGTAGGAGTCCGGACGAAGTCTACTTGCAGCTGGGGCCGTGGACGGAGTCCGGCTCCCGTAAGAGTCCGGACGAAGTCTGTCTGCAGTCGTTGGAGTCGAGGACGGAGCCCGACTCCTGTAGGAGTCCGGGTGGAGTCTTCCTGTAATTAAAGTCAAAGGCGAAGTCCGGCTCCCGTAGGAGTCCGGACAAGGCTTACCAGTAGTAGATGTTAAGGATGGAGCCCGGCTCCCGTAGGAGTCCGGGCGGAGTCTACTGGCGGTTGAAGTTGTGGGCGGAGTCCGGCTCCCGTAGGAGTCCGGACGAAGTCTGTCTGCAGCCGTTGGAGTCGAGGACGGAGCCCGGCTCCTGTAGGAGTCCGGGTGGAGTCTTCCTGCAATTAAAGTCAAAGGCGAAGTCCGGCTCCCGTAGGAGTCCGGACAAGGCTTACCAGCAGTTGATGTTGAGGATGGAGCCCGGCTCCCGTAGGAGTCTGGGCGGAGTCTACTGGCGGTTGAAGTTGTGGGCGGAGTCCGGCTCCCGTAGGAGTCCGGACGAAGTCTGTCTGCAGCCGTTGGAGTCGAGGATGGAGCCCGGCTCCCATAGGAGTCCGGGTGGAGTCTTCCTGCAATTAAAGTCAAAGGTGAAGTCCGACTTTCGTAGGAGTCTGGATAAGGCTTACCAGTAGTTGATGTTGAGGATGGAGCCCGGCTCCCGTAGGAGTCCGGGCGGAGTCTACTGGCGGTTGAAGTTGTGGGCGGAGTCCGGCTCCCGTAGGAGTCCGGATGAAGTCTGTTTGCAGCCGTTGGAGTCAAGGACAGAGCCCGGCTCCCGTAGGAGTCCGGGTGGAGTCTTCCTGCAATTAAAGTCAAAGGCGAAGTTCGGCTCCCGTAGGAGTCCGGACAAGGCTTACCAGCAGTTGATGTTGACGACGGAGCCCGACTCCCGTAGGAGTTCGGGCGGAGCAATGGGAGTTCACCAACAACCGTCGAAAGTCGGAAGAGACTTACGAGGGTCAATCCTACCAAGAACTTCGATCGAGGGTATTTTATACCCAACAGTAGTGTTGCGACCTTTCTCCGGTGGATAGTCGGTAGTCAGCGTAGAGTCGACTAGGAGCTGCGCTTGTTGGGAGGCGATGGAAATACTAAAAGATGGTGTGCCATCGTCGGAGAAGATACATACAGTCAAGATCGAGACTGAGGGCAGTAAGGTTGATCGGAGAAGGGTGGTGGTGGGCTTCATTCGGTGCTGGAGAAGAAAGGCCTGCAAAACAAGTCTTTCTAGAAATAGCTCCGACGAGGACCCTCCGATAATCAAGTTAGTGAGATGGCTTGAGAGAAGAGAAAGACAGTCTCTAGGTTGCAAACAGTATGCGTACTTGGAGGGGTCCTTGCTTACTTATATTTATAAAAGTAGCAAAATAGACGGTGAGAGGATAGTGTGGGAAATTCAGTGTAGGGGTAAAATGGTAATTTTAAAATTTTTTCAAAATTATGATTTTATAGTAGAAAAATATTAATTAATCTAATTAATTAATATAAATTTATCCTACACTAGGATCTAAATATGATATACAGCATGCATACATTTAAATTTGAAATTCAAATTCGAATAGTAAACACTTTATTGTAATGTGTTTAGAATACAATACTTTTGTGCGGGTAGTAGATCGCCGCAATCTGATCACCGTCGGGAGAGTCTGATCGTTGCGACGCAGTCACACAACATGTCTGGCCTCTGTGCATCGTCCACATGAAGCTTTCGGTCTGATCGACTCCTCACGAGTACTAGCTCGTTATAGAGTCCATTTGACGGTCGATGCTAATCGAACTCCTTCGATCGATGTCTGTCGATTCTTCGGATGCTCTGGATCGTCAACAGACGTGCTTGAGAGAATATTGAAGATCTTCCTGAGATTTTGTGGGCTCACGATACTCGTAGCTCACTTTCTCAATTCCTGAACCCCAGGCTAAAACTCTAGGAAACTTACTGGAAACCTTGCACCCACTTTTCTTTCTTTTCTTTCTTTTTCTCTTGGAAGGATATGGACTTCCTTCTCACGCACAAGACTTCTCACATCCCAAAATTTTTTTCTCCAAAAAATCTTCTTTTTCTTACACGCCCCACTCTTCTCCTCCTTTTATAACAACGTCAAAAGTCTTATCCAAAAGAAAGAATAAAGATGAGTAATTACACATTTAAATTCAAATCAAATTTGAATTCAAATGGACATCAACTCATCTCTTATCCACTAAAGACGTGAGGCGTGGCTTAAATTATGCATGGAGTGATTTCATGAGAAACCTTTTTTCATGTAATAAATGGGGCGTAAAAAAAAAGATAAGGCGAAAAGATTGATTGCCCATTCAAATTCAAACTTTATTTTGAATTTGAATGGCCAACCAATCATCCTTATCCATTTATTTGGCACATTAAAGTGGGACATGGAGAGGGCTTGGTGTGATAAAAAAATTCATGAGAAGTTCCTTCTCATGAATTCAAATGGGTGCAATGGAAGTAAGGTGGCGCATGGAGATTGGGTCAAGGTGGTTTAATTATTTAAACTAATCTAATTGAACCAAATAAGTTAGGTCCAATTAGACTAATTTAAACCTAACTTAATTAAGCTTAATTAGGCTCAATAAAATTCTAATCAAATCAGGAATTGACTAAGCCCAACCCCTGATCAAATCAGGGACCAAACCATCTTTACGATTAGGTCAACTCTTAACCTAATCAGGTCAAACCCAACTGAATCCAATTCAATTGGACTTGATCCAAAAATAATTACTCAATCAAATTGAGTTAATTAGCAATTAAATCACTAATTAAATCTCTCATAAATATTGAGTCCAAATCCGATGGGCAATCAGGCATCAGAATTCATTGATAGGTAACCCTGATCGAAAAATCCCAACCAGTGGGACTCTTGACCCCGGTACCCATAATGTGTGGAACTTGTGATCAGAGAATCTTGATTCTCGATCACTGAGTCCCAAATATGTAGGATTCTACATCAGCCATCAGATCAGATTGGAACCTCTAATGTGTGTGACCCCGCAGGTTCGAACCTAAGCAGGTAGCACAGGAACCAATTCTTGTACTAATCGAAATGACTATCTAGCAATGGTACCCAACATTTGGATAGGTCGAAGAGTCGCAATCGCAACACTCAGAACATACATGAATATGGTTACTGTATAATTCATCCTTTTGACCCCTGTGTTTAGGATGACTCAGGGTTAAACTATCAACCCTGATCAGATCATCCGAATCATGCTCAACTCAAACAGTCCTATGACTCCTCACAAGGACTACCCTAGCCAAGGTTTTGCTAAATTGAAACACGACTGTACACAGCTCCTAAACTGGAGTGGTCAATCCCATCTTGACACATGCATCGATAAGTCAAGTACTTGACTACACCCAGCAGCCTTCCATCACTGAATTAAAAATTCAGGTAGTCCAGTACCTAAGTGCAGTGAGTTGCTTGCAAGTCACCATGGCGGTCTCAGGTCGGAGGGATATTTATACCCATATTCCATCGGAGCAAATCTTGACAGCAGAAATAGCTCCGGAGTCAGTCACGTTCAGTGGAGATGTACCCTTACATCTCACCTGTATGCCATACCAGTGTCTCCACACTCATTGGTTAAGAGGACAACCAATCTATATGGCACACAACGACCTATGCTTGATAAACGTTGTCGTCCTTGGTAACAACGTATTATTTGGTCGTGAACAGATTTAAGGACTAAACGATAAATCTTCCTTTGTCGAGTCTAAATAGTCCTAAGGACTTCACCACAACATAGGAGTTCATTAGAAGATGAAATATTTTGTGATAAAAAATATCAAAATAATTTTTATTAATTCATAATTCATGTACAAATATAAAAATGAGCACAACCGTCAACAGGCTGACGATTGGCTTTGAGACACTATTTCCAACAATCTCCCACTTGGCCTAAAGCCAATCGGTGCAGTATCTAATACCCATCTTTGACTTGTAGTTGTCGAACTCCTTCACCGCAATGGCTTTAGTGAATGGATTAGCCAGGTTCTCCTTCCTGTCGTTCTTCTGAAGATCGATGTCACTTCGATCCATAATTTCTCGGATGAGATAATAGCGGCACAGAATATGCTTCATCCGCTGGTGTGCCTTCGGTTCCTTCGCCTGAGCAATAGCTCCAAAGCTGTCACAGTAGAGCAGAACTTAACCAACAAGGGAGGGTGCTACTCCGAGCTTGGTGATAAATTTTCTCAGCCACACCGCTTCTTTGGCAGCATCTGATGCAGCGACATACTCCGCCTCACAAACTGAATCAGCCACTGTGTGCTGCTTGAAACTTTTTCAGCAGATAGCCCCACCATTAAGGGTAAAAATAAATCCCGACACACTTTTGCTGTCATCGTGATCAGACTAAAACTAGAGTCTGTAAACCTTATATGTCTCAAGTCTGATTCACCATAAACAAGCCACTAGTCCTTAGTATTTCTTAAATACTTCAGGATAGTTTTAACAACCTTCCAATGATTCTCCCCTAGATCAGATTGGTATCTACTCACTACCCCTAATGAGTATGCCACATCTGGTCGTGTACATGTCATGACGTACATGATAGATCCCACTGTCGAAGCATATGAAATCCTACCCATACGCTCTCTCTCTTGAGGTGTTGTCGGACAATCCCTCTTCGAGAGAAAAATTTCATGGCCTATCGGAAGATAGCCTTTCTTAAAATTCTCCATGCTGAATCTCTTCAGCATAGTATCAATTTACGTGGACTGAGATAAACCAAGCAATCTTTTAGATCTATCCCTATAGATCCTCATCCCTAGGATGTAGGAAGCTTCTCCCAGATCCTTCATGGAGAACTGTGACGACGGCCAAATCTTTATTCCCTGTAATGCAGGGACATCATTCCGATTATGAGAATGTCATCCACATACAATACAAGAAAATACTACTACTGAACCATTAGCCCACTTATAAATGCATGGCTCTTCTCTGTTCTTAATGAAGCCATACGTCTTGATCATCTTATCAAAATGTATGTTCCAACTCCGTGATGCCTGCTTAAGTCCATAAATGGACCTCTGTAGCCTGCACACCTTAGACTCATCTATGGATGTGAATTCTTCAGGTTGTATCATATATACCTCTTTGTCCAGCTCTCTATTTAGGAAAGTTGTTTTCATATCTATCTGTCAGATTTCATAGTCCAGATGGATAGCTATCGCAAGCATAATCCGAATGGATTTGAGCATTGCCACAGGAGAAAATATCTCATCATAGTCTATACCATAACGTTGACGATATCTCTTGATAACCAGACGGGCTTTATAGGTTTTCACCTTTCCATCTACGCCTCTCTTCCTCTTGAAGACCCACTTATACCCTATGGGTTTTACTCCTTCGGGTGGGTTAACCAATGTCCACACATCGTTGACCTTTATGGACTCCATTTTGGATTTCATGACCTCCAGCCATTTCTCAGAGTCGAGTCTCTGTATTGCATTCATGTAGGTGATCGGATCCTCATCATTTTCATCAAGTTCGATAGGATCGCCATCCCAGACCAAGAAACTATAGTATCTGTCCGGTTGACGTGGTACTCTAGCAGATCGCCTTAAGGGTGCTTGAGCAATGGGCTCCAGATCTGATCTAACCAAATCCGGTTCAAGTTCAGCAATTTGTGTTGGTTTTTTCACCTATCGAACTTCGTCAAGTTCGACCTTAAAGGCAACAGTCCCTTCACCAAGAACTCCTTTTCCAAAAAGATTGCCTTAAGGCTGACAAACATTTTTTGCTCATCAGCTAGGTAGAAGTAATACCCTTTGGTCTCTTTTGGGTACCCTATAAAATTACACTTGTCAGACCTAGGTCCAAACTTGTCCGTAATTAAATGTTTAACATAAGCCGGACACCCCCAAACCCTAAGGTGCGACAGTACTGGCTTACGTCCTATCCATATCTCATATGAGTTTTGGTTACAGACTTACTCGGAACTCTATTTAGAAGATAACAAGCCGATTCGAGTGCATATCTCTAGAGGAAGATCGGCAGACCAGCAAACCCCATCATGGATTGAACCATATCCAATAAGGTCCGATTCCTCCTTTCAGATACACCATTATGTTGTGGTGTTCCAAGAGGACTCCACTGAGAGAGAATCCCATTCTCTCCAAGATATGTCAGAAAATCATTGGAAAGGTATTCACCTCCTTGATCAGATCGAAGAGTTTTAATACACTTTTCAGTTTATTTTTCTACCTCATTTCGAAATAGTTTGAACATTTCAAATGACTCCGATTTATGCTTCATTAAATAGACATACCCATACCTCGATAGGTCGTCTATGAAGGTTATGAAGTAGAAATATCCACCTCTTGCACTTGAGCTCATGGGTCCACATACATCAGAATGTACCAAATCCAAGAGTTCACTGACTCACTCACCTTTTTCAGTAAAAGGTGATTTGGTCATTTTACTAAGAAGATAGGACTCACAGGTTGGAAGTGATTCACAATCACCTACTTCAAGAATTCCTTCTTGAGCCAACCTGTTTATCCTGTTCTTATTGATATGACCTAGCCTACAGTGCCAAAGGTAGACTTCTGACATATTATCTATTCTAGAGCATTTACTGGAGGTTTGAACCACATTAACAGGTTGTGATAGAAAGTAAATTTTATTATTAAGTTGTCCAACAAACATTGTAACACCATTCAAAATGATATTGCAAATATTTTCTTTTATTAAAAATTGATAACCGTTCATGGCCAAAAAGCCTACAGAAATAATATCTAATAAAAAGCTTGGACAATAGTGACATTCACTCAGAATTACTTTTTGAGAATTGATTACAAGGTTCATGATTCCTAATGCTAGAACTGAAACTTTGCTTCCATCTCCAACATTCAGAAATCTCTCGCCTTCATCAAATCTCCTACTGACCTGCAGACCCTGCATCGAATTGCAAATATGATAAGGGCTTCCGGTATCCAATACCCAGGTAGTAGTATCATAAATGGAAAAGTTGTAAGGTGTTATCATATAAGAACCTTGCTTCTTCTTCGGCCTGTTCGGGTCTAGGGAAGCAATGTATAGAGGACAGTTCCTCTTCCAGTGCCTCTACTTCTTGCAAAAGAAGCACTCCGCCTGGCTCTGGTTGGGCTCGCATTTCTTGCTTTGACCCTGTGCAGACATCCCAGTATGCAACTGCACCTTCTTATTCTTCTCTTCTTGTTCCTTCTTCCCTTTCTTAAAGGGTCGACGATCAGAAGAAGACCCTCCCACAACATTCACCGACTCCTTATGGAGCTGGTGATTCTTCTCAAAGTTTGCAGCAACCCCAACAAATCGTGGTAGTTCACTGCAGGCTTTGTCATCCGAAAATGAGTAAGAAAAGGGAGGAAGGACTTGGGCAATGAATTAAGGATCGCATCCTTACCGAGTTGCTCGTGCAGGGGAAAGCCCAGTTTAGTTAGGTGCTCAATCATTTTGATCATGTGCAGTACATGATCAGTGACTGAGGCTCCATCCCTCATCTGAGCATTGAAAATGGCACAACTAGTTTTGTGCCTTTCAATGTCGTCAGGCATGCCAAAGGAGTCGTTCAACATTTGAAGCATCTTCTGTGGCTGGGCGTTTCTCGAACTTGCAGCTGAACTCATCATTCATTGCCCCAGCATAATACACCAAATGGTGGTGCGGTCATTGAGCCACTTCTGATAAGTGTCCCGGATCGTCCCTCTAACGTTCGGGGCTGGCTCCTCAGGTGCCGAATCCGTTACTACATAAAGGATCTGCTCATGCTCAAGGATGATTTTTAATTTTTGATACCAGCTATCGAAATTAGGTCCCATGAGCTTGTCATTATCTAATAATGACCGGAGGGACAGGATAGTGGCCATAGCTGCATAAAGGAAAATCAGACCTCTATTAGTACATAAATTATAAATACTAAAGACTTGGACTTTAGTCTAAAGTTTCTCTCAGTATTTTTATGAACTGGTAGCCTCAACCTCCAATTCGAGGAGTTACTTTAATTCCTTAGTGGGTACTAGAATCCACACAGACTACACACGAGCCCAACTTTGGTTGGTCAACCCATGTGCATCTATGGGTAGGTTCATAACCAGTTGTTTCTCTAAACAACTTCTAGTAATTGATTTTGCCCCAGAACCTAATCAGTAGGCTTTGGCCTCCACTGAAAAGATCTGGTTAGGTCCAACCATTAACATGATTTGATTTGGTGAATCGGATCAATAAATGATCAGGCCCGACTTTGGTCGGCCAACCTGACCACCATCAGAAAGACTCAAACCAAATTATCATATTATGAATGAAAATTTCATTAGTCAATAAGCACCAGGCCTTTGGGCCTCCAATGATTATTAAACTAATGGACTCATTATCACTCACTTAATGGGAGGCTATGACTTAGTTATCAATATAACTTAATCATTTTTAGGGACCTAATAATTTTTGAGGATTTTATTAAAGGATAGATGAGAAGAAAATATCCAGCCAATTTCAATCCTCCCACTGACTTCACCAAGTCAGATTAAAAAAGAATTTAATTAAAGCTGGCATTAGGAGCACCTAAATCAGTCAAACTGATTTACCTAATGACATGGGTGAGCCCTAATCACCAAGTGATCTAATCAAAACCTAATTCACCAGGTTGGCCAGGTAAGTGAGATCAGTGGTGGGGATAAGCCATTAACTCGTTAGAGATCGAATCACTGCAAGTAGCTCCCGCTTAAAAACCACTGGTCAAAATGCCAAACTTACCTTAGACACCAACCAGTTCATTAGTTTTAATTTGATCAACTTAGTAAATAGGGTTCCACCACGTAGCCATGAATTAAGTCCATCTTGGTCTAGTTAAAGATATGGACCCATTCAACTACAACTATTGGAGTTGAGTCTAGAGTATCCTTGACCTAATCTAATTCAACTTTTGATTAGATTTGATCAATTACTCTAATTTAGTCCATTTCTTTAAGCTAACCTTAGGTCTAACCCAATTATGGACCTAATCCATCTAACCCATTGACCAACAAGTTTATACAATTGTCTTAGGTCTTAATTCACAATTCTAGACCTACTAGACAATACTTAATTCTTTTAATTAAGTATTTGGGCTGATGGGTCAAGATTTGGCATTTCGAAAATAATTTTTAAATTTGAAAGATTTTATTTTCTGTTCACCAAATATATTGACTCATTTCACAAATAGATCAGCACATTTCATAAATAGCAATCCTATTACTAATTATATAACAAAAAATAACTCAATCAAAATAAATCATGAATATTCCTTTAGATCTAATCTAACACATTCATGATAAATTTCACAATTGAACCTTTACAATTAATTTCTTTCGCTGCTTCATCTACATAGGATATAGTTACAGCGGCACCCCTACCGCCATAGGAGACCCCATCGAATGAGAGGAGAGGGCCTTTAAACCCTGCTTTTCTCCTATGACTGGATGGCCATGGCAACCAACCCAATTCGATTACTTGCTACTTGGATCAAGTATATCTAAATATATCAATTTTAAAATTTAAATTTTAAATTTCAAATTTCAAATTTTAAATTTTGAATTTTAAATTTCAAATAAATTTCAAATTTCAAATTTTTGAATTTCAAATTTTGAATTTCAAATTTTGAATTTCAAATTTTGAATTTCAAATTTTGAATTTCAAATTTGAATTTCAAATTTTGAATTTCAAATTTAAAATTTCAACCAAATTTCAAATTTCAAATTTTAAATTTTGAATTTTAAATTTTTAAAATTTGAATTTCAAATTTCAAAATTCAAATTTCAAATTTTAAATTTTAATTTTTTTTTTGAATTTTGAATTTCGAACAACTTTTAAAATTTAAATTTTAAATTTTGAATTTTAAATTTCAAATTTAAACTTTTTAGATTACAACTTAATCTACGCATGCAAATATATATATCATATTTAAGAACCCGCTCTGATACCATTTGTGAGAAATTCAGTACAGGGGTAAAATGGTAATTTTAAAACTTTTTCAAAATTATGATTTTACAGTGAAAAAATATTAATTAATCTAATTAATTAATATAAATTTATCCTACATTAGGATCTAAATATGATATATAGCATGCATGCATTTAAATTTAAAATTCAAATTCGAACAGTAAATACTTTACTGTAATGTGTTCAGAACACAATACCTTTGTACAGATAGTAGATCACCGTAATCTGATCACCGTCAGGAGAGTTTGATCATCGCGACACAGTCACACAGTGTGTCTGATCTCTGTGGATCATCCACACAAGCTTTCGGTCTGATCGACTCCTCACGAGTGCTAGCTCGTTGTAGAGCCCTTTTGACGGTCGATGCTGATCGAACTCCTTTGATCGATGTCTGTCGATTTTTTGGATGCTCTGAATCATCAACAGACATGCTTGAGAGGATGTTGAAGATCTTTCTGAGATTTTGTGAGCTCACGACACTCGTAGCTCACTTTCTCACTTCCCGAACCCCAGGCTAAAACTCTAAGAAACTCATTGGAAACCTTGCATCCACTTTTCTTTCTTTTCTTTCTTTTTTTCTTGGAAGGATATGGACTTCCTTCTCATGCACAAGACTTCTCACACCCCAAAATATTTTTCTCCAAAAAATCTTCTTTTTCTTACACGCCCCACTCTTCTCCTCCTTTTATAATAACGTCAAAAGTCTTATCCAAAAAAAAGGATAAAGATGAGTAATTGCATATTTGAATTCAAATCAAATTTGAATTCAAATAGACACCAACTCATCCCTTATCCACTAAAGGCGTGAGGTGTGGCTTAAATTGTGCATGGAGTGATTTCATGAGAAACCTTTTCTCATGTAATAAATGAAGCGTAAAAAAAGGGACAAGGCACAAAGATTGATTGCCCATTCAAATTCAAACTTTATTTTGAATTTGAATGGCCAACCAATCATCCTTATCTATTCATTTGGCACATTAAAGTGGGGTGTGGAGAGGGCTTGGCGTGAGGAAAAAATTCATGAGAAGTTCCTTCTCATGAATTCAAATGGGTGCAATGGAAGTGAGGTGGCGCATGGAGATTGGGTCAAGGTGGTTTAATTATTTAAACCAACCTAATTGAACCAAATAAGTTAGATCCAATTAGACTAATTTAAATCCAACTTAATTAGGCTTAATTAAGCTTAATAAAATCCTAATCAAATCAGAAATTGACTAAGCCCAACCCCTGATCAAATCAGGGACCAAACCATCTTGACGATTAGGTCAACTCTTAACCTAATCGGGTCAAACCCAACTGAATCCAATTCAATTGGACTTGATCTAAAAATAATTACTCAATCAAATAGAGTTAATTAGCGATCAAATCACTAATTAAATCTCTCATAAATACTGAGTCCAAATCCGATGGGCAATCAGGCATCAGAATTCATCGATATGTAACCTTGATCGAAAAATCCCAACCAGTGGGACTCTTGACCCCGGTACCCATAATGTGTGGAACTCATGATCAGAGAATCCTAATTCTCGATCACTGAGTCCCAAACATGTAGGATTCTACATCAGCCATCAGATCAGATAGGAACCTCTAATGTGTGTGACCTCGCATGTTCGAACCTAAGCCAGTAGCACAGGAACCAATTCCTGTACTAATCGAAGTGAACATCTAGCAATGGTACCCAACATTCGGATAGGTCGAAGAGTCACAATCACAACACTCAGAATCTACATGAATATGGTTACTGTATAATTCATCCTTTTGATCCCTGTGTTTAGGATGACTCAGAGTTAAACTGTTAACCCTGATCAGATCATCCGAATCGTGCTCAACTCAAACAGTCCTGTGACTCCTCACAAGGACTACCCTGGCCAAGGTTTTGCTAAATTGAAACATGACTGTACACAGCTCCTAAACTGGAGTGGTCAATCCCATCTTGACACATGCACCGACAAGTCAAGTACTTGACTACACCCAGCAGCCTTCCATCACTGAATTAAAAATTTAGGTAGTCCAGTGCCTAAGTGCAGTGAGTTGCTTGCAAGTCACCATGGCGGTCTCAGGTCGGAAGGATATTTATACCCATATTCCATCGGAGCAAATCTTGACAGCAGAAATAGCTCCGAAGTCGGTCACGTTCAGTGCAGATGTACCCTTACATCTCATCTGTATGTCATACCAGTGTCTCCACACTCATTGGTTAAGAGGACAACCAACCTATATGGCACACAATGACCTATGCTTGATAAATGTTGTCATCCTTGGTAACAACGTATCATTTGGTCACGAACAGATTTAAAGACTAAACGATAAATCCTCCTTTGTCGAGTCTAAATAGTCCTAAGGACTTCACCACAACATAGGAGTTCATTAGAAGATGAAATATTTTATGATGAAAAATATCAAAATAATTTTTATTAATTCATAATTCATGTACAAATACAAAAATGAGCACAACCATCAACAGGCTGACGATTGGCTTTCGAACACTATTCCCAACAGATAGATGATCATGACAATCGTATCCTGTCATACGGTACTGCATGGTGCCGCGTGGGCGACTTTAAATACTGATGGCGAGTGTGCTTTTTATTCGATGCACACAAGATGGTGGATGCTACCATGCATGGAGTATAATAAATGATCCTGTGAGCACATTTAATGAATTCGTAGCATCCCATCACGGTGCATAGCTAGCCGGTCAGAGTATGATGTCTGAGTGACATAAGCCTGATGTGGCCTGTCAGAATGGCGTGGTGGCTATGTTTGATACTCAGCTAGTCAGTACAGACCCGCATTATCGGAGTCAGCAAGATAAGGCCGTCGAGGGGTGGTATCCCACCATCGACTGACGTAATTGGCCATACGTCAAGTAGAAATTCGGTTATAGGTTGAGTGCTATTTAGTGTAAGCGATCATGGGTGGCACGTTAACTCAGTCGGTCTAGTGTAGATTAGGAGTGAGCTGCCTTTAATCAGCCAGATGTCGTTGATAGAGGCCGTCGTTGAGCCAATCAAAGAGGACTCATTGATCTGAGTCGGGAGAAGCCACAGTGGCTCAGTCGGTGCGGCTCCTTTAGTCGGCATGGAGATGAGTAGGAAGGTAGTCGGTTAATCGATAAGGATCTATCCCAACACCTACCTACCAACTCTCGAGTCTGATTGCATAGTTTAATCAGATGGAGGAAGTTTGTAGTTGTCGAGATCTGAGTTGCTTTCATCAACTACCATTCATCTCATCACATTGCGTACTGAATCATCGCTTTGTCGCTTCATGGGATATGCAGCGGCACCATCTCATCACAAGTCATTCGACAATAAATGTCATGGAGCTCGAAGTGATCCTCTGTACTAATGACAAGAGATCGACTGGCAGGGCAATAATGAGCATGAGACCTGAGCCGTCTGTGTGTCGGTTGCCCATTGGTCCAGCCCGTGATCATGTGGATTGAGCTGACTTGACAAGATCTATGAAGAAAATAGGGTTGTTTCAGAAATGGATTGCCAGGGAATATCTAAAATTTTTTCTATAATAATCTATGAAAGATTTTATCTTTTACCTAATTCGCAGTAGAATAGGGATCAAATCCCTAAAGAATTTTGAATCTAGAGCGTCGTAAAGATTTGAACGTACAAATTCTCTACTTCGCACGCATGTCAGGCTTCACAGAAAAGTGAGATAAAGTATCAAATTGTTATACCTTCATAAGGTAGCAAGGAAGGGAGGGAGAGGATCCTTGGTGTGATGCCTCACACCCAAACTTGGAACGCCTAGGCCTTTTCACGTCGTGGAGAAGGTGCGTGCCCAATCATCATTCCAAGGAGAAGGATCGGTCCTGCTCTTGCATGCCTCCTCTCTCTCTTTCTCTTTCCCACCTTAGCACATAATCTAATTGTTATGCCTTGATAGTTAGAAGTTCTCCCTATTTATAGATGATTTTTTATGACCCAATAGGCTAGGAGTTCAAGTTCAAATTAGTTTTGAATTAATCCTTCCCTTATCTAATTAGGAATCCCATTTGAGATAGGATAGGTACCTAACTAGGCACCCTAATGCACCCATGCCTACACCCAAGTGTGGGGCAGCAACAACCAGCACCCCATCCCCTTTGGTCGGCCATGAGGAGTGAGAGCCCTAGTAAAACTAGACTCTAAGGATCTAATCCAAAAATGGATCAATTCGAATCCAATTCGAAGCTGATTCGAATCAATTTCGAATAAATTATCAATCCCAAACTGTTTAGGATTAGTACCAAGTCTAACTTGAATTTTCAATCTAATTAAGTCTAACTAAATCTGATCTAATCTAAAATTAGTTAGCACTTAAATTCAATCTCTCATAGACTCCTTGGATCATAGATCAAATCTTGTTCATCTTCAAAATTGAACATGAACCTCATGTCTAGTGCTAGCTAGACATAGTCAACTGTTTAATCCCGTATGACTCATAACTTAATTCTTAATCAAGTTAATCTATTTGTTAAATTATTCATATACTTTTAAATTGAATATATAGACTTAGGTCCATTCTTTCCTATGTCGCTTGACTTTGTACGTGACTTCATAGGTCCGAACACTAAGTCGGTAGCACAAGAATTATTTTTCTGTACTAATCGAAGTTATCATCTAGCAATGATTTTCGATGTTTGAATAGATCAAATATTTGTAAGATAATATTCAAGAACCATGCATATGGTTACCACATAATTCATCCCTTTGATCTTGAATACTCTAGGATGATCTAGGGTTAAACTATCAACCCTGAAAGATCATCTTCATTGTATTCCAACCTTTAAAATTCATCACATGGATTATCCTGATCCAGATTTTACTAAATTGAAATGTAATAATGCATTAGCTCCTATAATTTAGAGTGATAAATTTTATCCTGATCCATACACAGTCTTTGCAAGTACTTGATTGTACCCAGTAGCTTTCCATCATTTTATTAGAAATATAGATAGTATAGTACTAAAGTACAATGAGTAACTTGCAAATTATTATGGTGATCTCAGATCTGAGGAATATTTATGTCTATATGCTTCACGAGCTACTCTCGACAGCAGAGCACTCATCAGGTAAGTCACTTGTTCAATGATAATGTACTCTTACATCTCATCTGTATGCCATACCAGTATCTCTACACTCCTTGATTAAGAGGACAACCAACCTATATAGCACATAATGACCTTCACTCGATAAACATCATCATTTTTTAACGACGTATCATTTGATCACGAATATGTTTAAGAACTATATGATAAATCCTCCTTTATTGATTACCTTATAGTTCTAAGGACTTCATCACAATGCAAGAGTTCTAGTAAGGAAGATGTAACATTGTGATGAATGATGCTAAAATAATTTTTATTCATTGATAAATAATTCATATACATATTACAAAATGAGCACAATCATCCAAACAATTGGTTTTAGGATACATTTTTCAATAACTCTCATTTGAACTAAAGTTAATTAGGGTAGTATCTTATATTCATCTTTCATTTATGGTCATCGAACTCTTTGATCTCAAGAGCTTTAGTGAAGAAGTCGACTATATTCTCTATTCTATCGATCTTCTGAAGCTTAACGTCACCTCGATCCATGATCTCACGTACAAGGTGATAGCGACACAAAATATGCTTGATACATTGGTGTGCTTTAGTTCTTTCACTTAAGCTATGGCTTCAGTGCTGTCATAGTACAGCAGAACAGGGACATCAACAAAGGATGTAACTCCGAGCTCGGTGATGAACTTTCATAACTACACCACCACCTTTACAGCATCGAATGTAGTAATGTATTCTGCTTCGCATACAGAATCGATCACAGTATGTTGTTTGAAACTTTTTCAATATATTGCTCCTCCACTAAGGTAAATATGTACTCTAACATGCTTCTATTTTCATCATGGTCTAACTAAAAACTGAAATCAGTATATCTCATAAGTTTCAAGTCATTGTCTCCATAAATAAGTCATTGATTCTTAGTATTTCTCAAATACTTAAGGATTATCTTTACAACCTTTCAATGATTTTTATCTGGATTAGACTAATACCTACTCACTACCCCTAATGAATAGACCATATCTAATCTCGTATACATCATGACGTATATGATAGATCCCACTACCAAAGCATATGGATGCTGAAAAATATATCCTAAAGTCAATCATCTAGGTTGTAGATGATTGTACTCTATATATATATATGAATTATAAAATGATACATGTTATCTGGCAGATTCATCATAAGAAATACGTCTTCCTATATAAAACTCATATATTATGATGAAGTCTTTAGAGCTACTTCAAAAATGATAAAAGAAGATTTATCATGTGATTTTTAAATCCTGCTGGCGATCAAATGATACAATTGTTATAAAGATGATAATTATATCGAGTGTAGATCATTGTATGCCATATTAGTTGGTTGTCCTCTTAATCAAGGTGTGTGGTAACACGAGTATGGCATATGGATGATATGTAGGAGTATATTTTACTGAGTGTGACCACTTTCAAAATACTCTACTATCAAGGATTGTTTTGATGGGATATGAGTATAAGTATCCCTCTGACCTAAGGCTATCTCGGTGACTTGCAAGCAACTCATTGTGCTTTAGTGTCAGACTATCCGAATTTTTAATTCGATGATGGAAGATTTTTGGGTACAGTCAAGTACTTGTGAAGTCAGAGTGTGAGTCAAGATGGGATTGACCGGTCCAAGTAAAATTAGAGATGATGCATCACTGTATTTCAATTCAGCAAAATTTTGATCAAAATAGTCTTAGTGAGGAGTCATAAGATTTTTGAGGTTAAAACACAATGTGGACCATTTTTTTTGGATTGACAGTTTAACCCTTAGTTATCCTTGAGCATCAGAAGTTAAAAGGATGAATTATATGGTAACTATATCTACGTAGGTTCTAGAGTGTTGCTGGACATACATTCGACCTATTCGGACATCGGATCTTATTGCTAGATAGTTACATCAATTAGTATAAGAATTATTCTTGTGCTATCAATTTTGGTTCGAACCTATGGAATCATACACATAGAAGTATCTGTCTGATCAAATGATTGATCAACGATTATGAATCATTGAAGAATTTAATTATCAATGTGATTGATGATTAATCCTATACAAAGATTGTAATAAATCATTTACTAATGGTTGGTAAATTAGAAGAACAATTAATTAACAATATGATTCTTAATTGGCTCAATTTGATTGAGCAATAGGGATTGGATCAAATCTAATTGAATTAGATTCAGTTTAGTTTGCTTTGGATTGATTGGATGCAGTCCTTTTGAATAACAGAGCTTATTCCAATTGATCTTAGGGATGAAAAAAATTTAATTTATGATTTAAGTTTGATTGGATCAAATTTTATTGGATAATAGACTTGATTGGATCAAGCCCTATTGATCAATAGCTTTCCTGATATCTATTAAGAATCCATCCCTAGATTGATAGAGTTCTTAATCTAACTAATTTTTTAATTGAATTGGGGCCTATATAATTTTTTAATTAGACTAGGATCTAATTAGTTAGTTTGTTATAACTAAATTCTAAGTTTGTTAGAATTGGATCTAAGGATTACTTAGAGTTGGAATAAGATTCATGAGTCCTATTTGGAATAGGACTTAACCAATCCAAACCCTATGTGATATTTAATCTTCACACCCCACCTCTCTTCATGTGGAATTCCTCATGCCCAAATCAGAAGTGTGCCCTTTCTCCTCTCTTGTGCATGAAATAAGAGGCGTCCCTCTTTCTGGTTGCCAAAAATAAGGAGGGGCATCCAATGACACCAACGCCTTTTCTCCTACCCATCTTGAAGTGATTTTGTGATCCTTTGCTTGCTGATTCTTGAGTATCAAAGAGGGCTTCTCTTACTAATTTTATAGTAGAAAATTGAAGAAGAAAGGTTCTTCTCAACGAGAGAAAGAGAAGGAAGAAGAAGGATCTTCTTTCTTGTGTGCAGCCTTGGAGAAGGAGTTTTTCTTCTAAATTTTTTTTTTTAAATAAAAATTAGATTAGATCTAATTTTTAATATAAAAATTTAGAAAAAATATTAAAAAAATTTGGTTGAGTGTTTGGGGCTTTTTAGAGTTCTAGATCAAGGAGAAAAAGGGAGAAAAAGAGCGAAGAACGGTTCTTCTCTTAGGTCTCCCTTTTGAGTTTTTCTAGAGCTTAAAATTTTATATAATTTTTAGCATAAAAAATTAGATTAGATCTAATTTTTATCATAAAAAAATAGTGAAAAAAACTTTTTTTAAAGGTGTGAAAGGAAAAGAGAAAGGTTCTTGCTTGTGCATGGGAGAATTGAGAAGAAAGGGTTCCTCTCTTGATCTTTATCATAGAGATTTAATGTATGAATCCAGAAAAAAAAAAGAGAGGATCTTCTTATTCTTCATCTTCTTTGTATTCTTTTTAGATTAGTCAAAGTATGGTATCTTCACAAGTTAGCACTTTCGGGGTCATTGATCAACATAAAGGCTTCGTGTGGATACCTGCAGAGGTCGGATATATGTGTGGCTGTCGAGCATCATGAAGAATCAACTACTATAAATTTTAGATGTGGTTGATCTACTATCTGTGCTTAGGTATGAAGTTTGAATCTCAATTCATATTTAGATATGATTTAAATATAATTTAGATATGATCTAATTATATATAGATATGATATATACTTGCTGAATTTTAGATTTTAGATTTACATACATGCATATTAGTTCATGTCATAGATCTTATATGGTAGTTTTAGATTTGATCTATATATATATTATAGATTAAATTATTTAATCTATGTATATTTTACTGTAAAATTTTAAAAATACATGTACAAAACCACCACACTTTCCTTCAACTGGTATCAGAGTGAAGGTTCATTATGACATGAACATGTATGCATGTAGAGCTGAAATCTAGATTTAGCAATACATGAGATGTGTTATGATCTGATTTTAGATATGATCTAATATAAAAATCAGATTTGATTTAATTTAGATTAGATCTAAATTTTTGCATATATGATATATGAGTAGATTAGATGATCTGATTAGCAAGTACTTGGATTCGGTTGATCACCAAGCCGTCCAGTCATAAGAGCAGAAAGGGTTTAAAGGCTCTTCTCCTTTTATTCGATAGGGTACTTTTATGACGTGTAGGGGTGCCATGTGATTTAATCCCATGAAGAAGAACATGAAAGAAAGAATTTACTTTTCTACAAAATCTTAGATGTTGAAATCCTAAAAATTATTATATGTGATACAAAACTTATGTTGTATGAAAAGTAGAACATCTAATATATATGATTAAAATTATTTTTAATCATAAAAAATAAAATTTAGAATCATAAAATATTTAGATATGATCTAAAGTTCGTTATGATTGATTTTAATTCGATTTATACAAAAATTTTCATATTTGAAACTAAATGATACCTGTTGGTATGTCAATTAAACTGACTTAGTTTTGAACTATCTCGATCCAGTCTCCTGATTTAATCAACTCAGTGCTAACTGATCTGATCCAATTATCTCAGATCGAACAATAATAGTTACTGTTCATAATCAGTTAGTCGATCAAGTATTAGACTTAGTCAATCCACTGAAGTGAGCCAACTTAGTTTAGGGGTGAGCTGAGTTGATTTTCAGAATAGAAAATTTTGCGTAACAATGATGTAAAATTATTTTACAAAATTAAAATGGTTTCAATTAATAACCTTGACTCATATTAGTGCTATATTTAATTAAAAATTAAAAAATATATTTTAGATTTAGAGTTATAATTAAAGATCTAATAATATTGCATAAAATATGGGATATGGGTTAGCTCAAATTAGGTCCTTCTAATTGGGTTAAACCTAAGGTTAGATTCAAAGATTTAATAGACTAAAAAAAGTAGTTGATCAAATCTAATCAATAGTTGATTTAGATTAGGTCAAGCATACTCTAGATCAAAAATAATAATTGTAGTTGGTCAAGTCTATGTCTTTGATTAAACCAAATAGACCTTACTTGAAGCTTAAAGGTTGAGCTCAGGTCATTGGACTGATTAGATTGATAGGTGATTTGAGTTGACCCATGTCGTTAAGGTTAATCAGTATGACTGAATTAGGTGTCCTGGATCTACTTGTCTCTAGTCTTTCTCATGACTTGATGAAGTAAGTGGAAGGATTTACGATGTGCTGGTTGGATCTGCTAGTCACTAGTCCTTTTCATGATTTGGTGAAGTCAGTGAGAGAATTTATGACTTGTAGGTCGACTGATGTCTTCTAAAAGATTTAATCAAATTTTCTAAATTATTAGGTCCATAAAATAAGTTAGTTATGAGGATAACTAGCTCATAGTCTCCCATTAAGGTGAATGGTAATGGGTCCATTACTTCATATTGACATTGCAAACGCCATCCATCTGGTATTTCTCTGAATGATGGAATTATTATTCATCATATGATGACTCAATCGAGTCTCTTTGATGGTGGTCAGATTGGCTGAGCCTTCCTCAGATCTAATCATTTGTTAGCTAGAATCACTGAGTAGGTTCATGTTAATGGTTTGACTTAACCAGAACTTTCAGTGGAGGCCCATCATCTACTGAAATAAAATTTGAGGCAAAACTAATTACTAAAAATTATTTGAAAAAATAATTGGTTGAGAACCTCTCCATAAATGCACATAGGTTAGCTGAGCCCTCGGGTCCATATGTAGTCTATGTAGATTCTAGTACTCACTAAGAAATTAAAGTAATTCCTCTAATTGGAGGTAGAGGCTACCAATTCATATAAAATAGTGAGAGAATTTTTAGACTAAAGTCTAATTTTTTAGGCTTAAAATAGTTCATATACTAATAGGTCAATTATTTTTTTTTAAAAATAGCTAGAATATTATCACTCTGTTCACTATTAGATAGTGACAATATTATCAGACCTAACTTCGATGGCCAGTATCAAAAGTTAAGTATAGTTTTTGAGCTAATTAATCAAGAAGTCTAAGACTAACCCAAACAAGCCTAAAAGAGAAATTAGCAAATAATTATTGGTCAAAATGGTTATGTAATAACTCCTTGAAATTTTTTTATTGGTGATACTACTATCTGGGTATAGGATACCGACAGTATAAGTCATATATGCAAATAGTTACAAAAGACTTCAGGATAGAAGAAGATTTGAAAATGATAAGAGACTCCTGAATGTAATAGATGGAAGTCTATTTCAGTCTTAACATTAAGAATCGTTGAGTTTGTTTTCAATTTTGAAGATGTCATTTTAAGTGATTGTCACTATTGTCTAATCTTATTGATAGTATCAATAAGAATGATTATTGCAATATCATTGTGAATGATACTGCAATAATGGTTGGACAATTGAAAATAATATAAATTCAGTACCATAGCCTGTTAGTGTAAAGTACATGTCTAACTAGCATCCTAGATTAGATAATATCACTGTAGCCTACCTTTGACATAGTTGACTTAGTCACCTTTTATTGAAAAGGATGAATGAGCTAGTGATGTTTTGATGTTGGTACATATTGATGTATTTGCACTCATGAACATAAGTGCTAGAAGAGGGCTTACTACTTCATTAAAATCTCTGACGACCTATCTTGGCATGGATGCATCTTGCTTATGAAGCACAAGTCCAAATCGATTGAAATATTCAAACGATTCCATAATGAGGTAGAAAAATAAACTGTAAAGAATATTAGAACTTATCGATTAGACCAATGAAGTAAATATCTTTACAGTAAATTTTTGACATATCTTAAAGAAAATTAAATTCTCTTTCAATGGACCTCTTCTTGGACACTATTATTTAAAAAGATATTTGAAAGGAAAAATTAAACTTTATTAGACATGATTTGGTCTATTATGGGGTTTGCTAGTTTGTCTAAGGTTATATTTTAAAAACTACTTGATATGTGCTCGAGAATATTCTGAGTAAATCAACCACCAAAATTCTATATGAGATATAGATTTGGATAATTCGATACTCTCTTATCTTAGGATTTGAAGTGTCGAACTTATATGAAATATTCACAAACCGACTAACTTGGATCTTGATCTGATAAATATACTATTAGAGATATTTTTTCTATCTTCTTGATGGACATGAAATATTCATGAATCTTAAGGTATTCTTTTTGAAAAAAAAGTTCTTTGGTGAAGAAATTGATGCCGTTAAGAACAAGCTTGATGAAGCTTGATAGATAGAAGAACTGACTCTGACACAAACCAACAGAAATAACTTTTTGAACAAATCAATATGACCATTTAGTAATGGGACCCAACATTTGGATACGTTGAAAAATTGCAAAGTATCATTCATTAATCTATTGGCATATGATGATCGTATAATTCATCTCTTTGACCCTAACGCTCAAGGTGATCTGAAATTTAACTATCAAACCTAGATTAGTTAACCACATTGTATTTTAATCTTTTAAATCCATCATATAAATTATCTTGATCAAGATTTTACTAAATTGAAACATACTGGTACATTAACTCCTATTTATTGGAGGGAAAAATCACTTTTTTTCTGTGTAGGATCTTCCAGATTTCACCAAATCTGAGACAGAATAAATTTTATATTTTTATCCTATGCTATTTTAGATCTAATGTCTATTAGATCTAATTTTATTATCTGATATTTAAAATCTAAAATTAAATCTAAAAGTATGAGAAATATAGACATACCTTAAGGGTAATCTAATTACCCTGTAGATGATCGCAGCACCGCCTGAGGTTCTGATGTAGCCACGCAAGCGCCTGGCCTCTACCAGTATCCACTCAGGTAGGATCTAGAATGTCTTCTCTTCATGATTCTATGCTCCAAAAATTATATCAATATCTGATTTGAAAGTACTTCAGAACTCCTTCTGAAGTTGGAGCAGCAGCCTATCGAAGATGTCCTGCAGCCTTCTGTTCCAGGCGTCGCCATGCCTTGTACCTTTGCCAGATGAACGTCCAACTTCTTGGATGTGAAGAGGGGAGAAAGGAGAATAGGGAGGATGTAGAGAACAGAGGAGGGGGCAGCAGCTAATAGGTTTTTTGCATAAAACAAGTTCTATCTCGAAACCCTAGGTGCAGCAGGGTTTATATAATTTCTGTATGCTGCGCAGTGCCACATCATTCGACCAATCAAAAAATTCCAATAAATTCTGAAAAAAATTTGATTGGTGGAGTGATATCATTTGATCATAGCAGATAAGAACCCCACCTTATCTTCAAAAGGTGGCACCAACATTGGATAAGCATAAATAGAGTGGCGCCAAAGAGTCCAAGTTTATCAGGACTCTTTGGTTCTTATCCATTTGGGGCGTCCACTTAAATCCAATTGGGCTCATGCCATAATCTAATTATGGCATCCAATTTGATTAGGTTTAGGCATGTAGATACTCCATAAAAATTCTCCAATAAGTCCTCTTCAGTTTAAGACCCATATGTTAACTTTTGACAGATGTCCTAAAATGAAATTGGCAGGTGCTAGAAATTAGCAGGTGTTATCTTAAATTCATCTCATGAATTAAGACAAGCTTTTTCTGAGCTGGACAAGCTTCAATTAGACTGAGAGAAATCTTTCTAAGGTTCTCTGGATGAGCCAGATCTCATTTGGCTTAGTAGAGACAGAAAAAATTACACGAGGAGAAAGTTAGGCTCAATCGAGTGCTAGCACGATTTTCTTGAACCTAGTTAGATCTTATCCAAATCAATTGGGGTAGCCCAATTGATGACATTCAGACCCTAACCCTTATTTATGTGACCCCGTTAGGTTCAATTCTGTATGGTAATGAGACATGTCATGATCTCATCATCGACATCATCGAAACTCCTTTCGATGGACCAGAACTCTTCTGATTCAAACATTAGAATGATCGATCATCAAAATCATTCTAATTGCTTCCAAAATCTACCAGTGACACCTAACAGTATATGGTAGTAATCCATCAGAATTAAAGATGAACCTCTTGGTGCGCTACCTGTGTGATTGAGTTCCTCTATCATGAGTCTCGACTGAATTAGGGTCAAGGTGAACTCGTCAAACCCAACATCAGTCATATGAATCAATCGATCGATCTGAGTCCGATGTGAAACCCCAATGAAAAACTCTTTTTCATTATTTTACTCTGCCATGGCCGTAGACTTAAGGACTCGATCTTTCGATCATTATAGGACTACTCCTCACATCTATCGAGGTTGATAGATCCCATCTTGGTGCGATCTGGTTCCTACAATGGATATGCTACAGCCAACATACACCTCAGGGTTCCGAATGGCTAGGAGATCGAGTTATGGTGTAGTCAAACTATAACACACTCAAAGTGAACCATCGATGCACCTCAGGTCAAAGAACTAGACACACAACTGCAGCATCGAGCTAGTCATCGACGAGAAGGTAGACTTCCTTATGACTGCTCGAGATGGTCACGCTCAGTACTCTCATTCTCAATGAATACCTATACTCTCACTCCGGTGTCTCTACACCATAGACTCAAGACTCATCTACCCTAAGGAAGCGATCGTACACCAACCTTTCGGATCGATCACCATCCTCGTGATGATCTTATGGTCAGGAGCAGTTTATGAGTTAGTTATGTAAATTCATGCCTTAAATTTTTAACTCTTGAAAATATGAATTAACATTCTCACTAACTCAAAGGATGTATCACAGACACAATGTACATAATGTGATAGAAGAATAACCCTTTATTCATTTATAGTCAAAATTATAATTTTGCCCTTAGATTTACACAGGAATGTGTCAGCCGATCTGGCATCTAGGGCACACATCTAACAAACTCCCACTTGACCTAATACCAATTGACTACATATCTAAGTCTCATCTTCTCAAGGTGGGCTTCGATCTTCTGTTGGCCCAATGGCTTAGTCAGCGGGTCTGTCATATTGTCTATGAAGTCGACTCTCTTGACCTCGACATAATCCTTTTCGAGATAATCACGGATCAGATGGAATCGCCGCTCGATGTGCTTGGACTTCTGGTGAGACCTTGGCTCCTTAGCTAGGGCTATGGTGCCATTATTATCGTAGTAAAGAGGTATGGCATCCGATGACATCACTCCAAGCTCTACGGCAAATTTTTTGTACCAAAATGCCTCCTTTGTAGCTTCCGATGCAGCAATATACTCTACCTCCATGGTGGAGTCTGCAATCACCGTCTGCTTGGAACTCTTTCAGCTGACTGCACCACCATTGTAAATGAACAGACTCCCAGATGTCGACTTCCGATCATCTATATCAGACATAAAGTCTGAGTCTGTAAATCTCTAAATCTGGAGTTCTCCATTCCCAAAGACTAGAAACATATCCTTAGTCCTTCTCAAGTACTTAAGGATACATTTCACAGAAGTCCAGTGCTCTTCGCTTGGATTCGACTGATATCTGCTTGTGACACTCACAGCATGGGCTATATCAGGTCGTGTACATAGCATGGCATACATGAGGCTCCCTATTGCCGAAGCATAAGGGATCTTGCTCATGCATTCAATCTCCTCAGGTGTGCTAGGGCACATCTTCTTGGAGAGATGAATGCCATGTCTAAAAGGCAATAAACCTCTTTTGGAGTTTTCCATGCTAAACCTCTTTAGCACCTCCTCTATGTACATCTTCTATGAAAGTCCTAGCATCCTATTTGGTCTATCTCTATAGACCTTAATACCCAGTATAAAGGATGCCTCTCCTAGATCTTTTATAGAGAACTCTTTAGACAACCATACTTTGACTGAGGTCAACATGGAAATGTCATTCTCAATTAGGAGGATGTCATCCACGTACAATATGAAGAAGACAACTACACTCCCACTGACCTTTTTGAACACACAAGGTTCCTCTTCATTCTTGATGAAATCAAATATTTTGATCACATCATTGAAACGAGTATTCCAACTCGAGATGCTTGCTTAAGTCCATAAATGGATCTTTGTAGTTTGCAGACCTTGTGATCATCATCACTGGATGTGAAACCAAGCGGCTGTTCCATATAGATATCTTCCTCAAGATATCCATTTAAGAACATCGTTTTCATGTCCATCTGCCATATTTCATAATCGAAATAGGCTGCAATAGCAAGCAATGTGGGGATGGATTTTAGCATGGCTATGGGTGAGAAGGTATCCTGATAGTCAATGCCTTCACGTTGACTATAACCTTTCGCTACGAGCCTGACCTTGAATGTCTCCACATTTTCATCTACACCTATCTTTCTCTTGAAGATCCATTTGTTGGGAAATGTGTCCCAAAAAGCCAATCGTCAAGCTGTTGACGGTTGAGCAACCAAGTATTATAATTGATTTGTTAATAAATAAAATATATTTGGCATCTTCATCATAAGCTTTCATCTTCTAATGAACTCCGTTGTTATGATGAAGTCCTTAGGACTATTTAAGTTCGATAAAGAGAGGATTTATCGATTAGTCCTTAAAACTGTTCACGACCAAATGATAGGCTGTTAATAAGGACGACAGCTTCTATCGAGCATAGGTCACTGTAGGCCATATGGGTTGGTTGTCCTCTTAACCAAGGAGTGTGGAGACACTGGTATGGCATACAGGTGAGATGTAAGGGTACATCGTCATTGAACATGACCAACTCCAGAGCATTCTGCTGTCGAGAATGTCTCTGATGGGATATAGGTATAAGTGTCCCTTAGACTTGAGATCACCTCAGTGACTTGCAAGCAACTCACTGTGCTTTGGTACTGGACTAACTGAATTTTTAATTCAGAGACGGAAGGCTTCTGGGCACAGTCAAGTACTTGCGAAGTCAGAGTGTGATCGAGATGGGATTGACCACTCCAAGAGTTGGAGAAGAATGAGTCGCTGTATTTCAATTTAGCAAAACCTTGGCCAGGGTAATCCATCAGATGGATTTGATATTTTGAAATACAATGTGGACAACCTGATCAGAGTTGACAGTTAAACTCTGGGGTGTCCTATGATCATTTTGGTCAAGGGGATGAATTATATGAAAACTATATCCGCATGGGTTCTAAGGATGTTGTTCTACACATTCGACCTATCCGATCGTCAGGTACCATTGCTAGATGGTCACTTCGATTGGTATAAAAATTTATTCCTATGCTACCGGCTTAGGTTCGGACCTATGAGGTCACACACATTAGAGTTCATGATCCGATCAGATGGTTGATCAATGATTAAGAATCATTCTAGGGTTAAATGATCAATACGATTGACATTTAACCCAGTGCAAGTGTTGCAGGAGGATCGATTAGCAATTCGATTGCTAATTGGCTTAATTTGATTAAGCCAATGGGCTGAGATTAAGTATAATTAAATATAATTTAATTAAATTTATTTTGGATTTGATTGGATCAAGTCCAATTGGTTTATTGGATAAGCCAAGTGCAAGGAAAAACTAGTCCTAGTTCAACTAGGACTTGGGTCAATCTAATTTCTAATTTGATTAGAAAATTAAATCAGATTTAAATCTAATTTAATCTGATTAAATTAGGTTCTTAATTGGGTTAAGACCTATTTTAATTAGGTTGATCTAATTTTAATTTGATTTGGTTTGGGAAACCAAATTAAAATAAGTCATAAGACAGAATCCTAGTAAGACTAGGATTCCACCTTGCGCCACATAATCCTTCTCCATGCCCTCTCTCTTATTCAACGCCAATCTCCACTTATTTTGTGTGACAAAAGCCCTCTCCCAGATTTCTCCCACATTCACAAAAGGTCTCCTCTCTTCTTTCTTACATGGAAGGTGGTTTGGATCAAATCTAAAAGGAATAAGTTTGGATTTCGAATTCTATGAGATAGAGTTTTAGAAATCCAAAACTCTTTCAATTTTGCACCGAATTTATCCAAATTTTTTTTGAAATTTTTATGACTTTTAGGGTATACATTATGCACCCTTTTTTGGTAATCTATGCATGAAAATATGAAGGAGGTGCTCAAGAGTTGGGCGTCCCTTAACTTGCCATGTTTGGATAAGCCTTGACTAGGTGTTTGACCTAGATAAGGACTCTATCATATCTCTCTATATAAGATGAGTTTCTTTATAAAATTTTAGAAGAAATGAGATATTTGAGAGACCTTTATGCCATCCAAAAATCAGAGAGAAATACCTTTGGGTCGTGGAGATATAATAGATGCAAGTTTGGGTGTATAGAGAGAAAAACGTGAAGAAGAAGAGGGTCTTCTTCTTGGGTTTTTGTTTTCATATCTTTCCTCCCTCCATCTTGAGTTTTCTGAGAGTGTCTCAGATCTGAAACTCCTCCTTCTACTTTCCATTTTTGGAAGAGTCCAAATCAAGAAGAAGGAGGCACCTGATCAACCATCAAAGAAGGATCAGCGTAGTACTAGCATACTGTGCTGATTTCCTGAAGCAGGACTTCTGATCGAGATTCGTGGGCTCGTGTGGACGACTCCTAGAGGCCGGATGCATGTGCGGATTGCAACATCATCCTCAAGCCCAGATCAGCAAGGTTAGAACATCTAACTTGTAAGGTAATAGATCTGATCTATTGTTTAATACATATATTAGATGTAGTATAGAAACATGTTGATATGATCAACATGTAGTTCATGCTATATTTATATATTTTAATTTCTGATTTAATGCCATGTAATAATCATGTAATAGGATCTTAGATCTAGAAATTTTCTGATCTTAAAAAATAAATTTTGATTTATTTTAATTTTTCGCTGTATGATCTTGAAAAAGTTTCAAGATCTAATCCTCTTTTTCAAGATCTAACCCTGAAACCCTAGATCTGGTTCCTTCAATTGGTATCAGAGCCTAGGTTCTTTATTACATGATTATTTATACATGCTTAGATTATTTTTTAGATTAGATTTAATTTATAATCTGATTATTAAATCTGAAATTAAAATTTTAGATCAATCACAAACTGCAAGGTTGTCCTGCTATAAGGTTTACCCTTTACAGTGCAAAGGTTATCCTAGTTTGTGTAGATCTATCTTTAATCATAAATTTATTAGATATGATCTAGATTAAATTTATGATTTATTAGATTTAAAAGATATTTAAATCTGAAATAAAATCTCTTTATTAATAATTTTTGTGCAAAGAAATTGTTTAAAGTTGAAATTGTTTCAATTACATGAACCTATTTAGATTAGATCTAAAGTAGTTTCATGTTTATTTCACTTGCATCTTGATTATGAATCAAACATGCAATATGGTTGGTAGAATCATATTATAAAATTATTTTACAAATATGAAAATTATTTTTTGAAAAACCGAACCCAACCCTCAGCCCAAAACTTAATTAAGAATTAAGAAGTTATTTGATTAGGTTCTAGGATTGTGAATTGAAGAACCTAAGACACAAATCATAACACATTGGGTTAATGGGTTAGTGGGAATTAGGTCCATTAATTGGGTTAGACCTATGGTTAGATTAAAGATGGACTTAATTAGAGAATTAACTAAATCTAATCAATTGTTGTCTTAGATTAGGTCAAGGATTCTCTAGATCAATTACAATAGTTGTAGTTGGTCAAGTCCATATCTTTAACGAGAACCAAATAGACTTGATTCTTGGCTAAGCGGTCTAGCACGAACTGTTAGGTTGATCTAATCGAAACTAATTAAACCAGTTGGTGTCTAAGGTAAACCAGATCGGTGGTTTTTAATTGGGAGCCCGCTTACCTGGCCATTTCTGATGGTGTCTAAGGCAAGCTTTGGCAGACCCTCCCACTGATCGAACTTACCTGGCCTCTTGGTGAAATTATATTTTGATCGGATCACTTGACTATTCGAGCTGACCCATGTCAGCTAGGTAAATCAGTGTGACTGATTTAGGTGCTCCTAGACCAGCCCTTTTAATGGTCTCCCTTAAGCTGACTTGGTGAAGCCAGTGGGAGGATCATGATAAGCTGGTTCATCTGACCTCATCCTCTAAATTATTTAAATCCTCTAAAATTATTAGGTCCTTAAAATGATAAAATTATGGAGATAACTGAGTCATAGCCTCCCATTAAGGTGTTTGATAATGAGTCCATTAACTCAATAATCATTGCAGACCCAAAGGCCTGGTGCTTGTTGACTAATAGAATTATCACTCATCATATGACGACTTGGAAGTGTCTCTCTAATGGTGGTTAGGTGAGCCAACCAAAGTTGGGCTTAATCATTCATTGGTTAGATACACCAAGTATGATCATGTTAATGGTTGGACCTAACCGGATCCTTACAGTGGAGGCCAAAGCCTACTGATTAGGTTTCTGGGGCAAAATTAAAATTACTAGAAATTATTTAGAGAAATAATTGGTTATGAACCTACCCTTAGATGTACATGGGTTGACCAACCAAAGTTGGGCTTGTGTGCAGTCTAAGTGGATTCTAGTACCCGCTAAGGAATTAGGGTAATTCCTCGAGTTGAAGGTAGAGGCTACCAATTCGAATAAAATAGTGGAAGAAACCTTTTGATTAAAGTCCAAATCTTTAGGTTTAATGAATCAATTACTAATTAGGTTATGGTTCTCCTTTGTGCAAATATGGCCACTTCCCTATCGCTCCGATCATTGTTGGACAATGATAAGTTGGTGGGACCCAACTTCGGTAGCTGGTATCGAAAGTTGAAGATAGTCCTGGAGTATGAACGGATCCTATATGTGATAATAGATCCTGCACCTGAGGAGCCAGCTGTCAATGCACGTGGAACAATCAGAGACACTTACCAGAAGTGGCTCAGTGATCGAACCACGGTGCGCTATATCATGCTGGCTATCATGAGCGACGAGTTCAGTCGCAGATTCGAGATAGCTCAGCCAAAGGACAAGCTTCAAGTGTTGGAGGATGCCTTTGGCACACCCGATGACGTGGAGAGGCACAAGACTAGTTGTGCCATCTTCAATGCCAAAATGCGGGATGGTGCCTCTGTCACTGATCATGTATTGTACATGATCGAGCTGATGGAATGATTGAGCAAGCTCGACTTTTTCTTGCATGAGCAGCTTGGGAAAGATGCAATACTGAACTCACTGCCCAAGTCTTATCTCTCATTCCTCACTCATTATAGAATGACAAAGCCTGAAGAGAACTACCACGGGTTACTGGGATTGCTTCAGAACTTTGAGAAGGATCACCAACTTCACAAGGAGTCGGTGAATTTAGTGAGAGGTTCGTCTTCTGGTTCTCGACCTTTTAAGAAAGGGAAGAAGAACAAGAAGAAGAAAGTAAAGAAGGTGCAAGTTCAGGCTAGGACATCAGTGCAGAGCCAGACCAAAAAGGTCAAGCCTGATAAGAGTCTATTCTACTGGCAAGCACCCTAGATTAGATAGTGTGTCAGATATCTACTTATGGCACTGTAGGCTAGGTCATATAAACAAGAACAGAATAAACAGGTTGACTCAAGAGAGAATCCTCGAAGTTAGTGATTGTGAATCACTTCCAACCTGTGAGTCCTGTCTTCTTGGTAAAATGACCAAGTCACCTTTTACTGAAAAAGGTGAGAGAGCTACTGAGCTCTTGGGCCTAGTACATACTGATGTATGCGGGCCCATGAGCACCAGTACTAGAGGTGGATATTTCTACTTCATAACTTTCACGGATGACCTATCCCGATATGGATATGTCTATCTGATGAAACATAAGTCGGATTCATTTGAAATGTTCAAACGATTCTGAAGTGAAGTAGAAAAATAAACTGGGAAGAGTATTAAAACTCTTCGATCTGATCGAGGAGGAGAATACCTTTCTAGTGAGTTTCTCACATATCTAGGAGAGAATGGGATTCTCTCCCAATGGACTCCTCCAGGAACACCACAGCATAATGGTGTGTTTGAAAGGAGGAATCAGACTTTGTTAGACATGGTCCGATCCATGATAGATTTTTGCTAGCTTGCTGATATCCTTCTGGGGATATGCACTCGAATCGGCCTGTTATCTGTTAAATAGGGTTCCAAGTAAGTCTGTAATTAAGACTCCATATGAGATATGGACAGGGCGTAAGCCAGTACTTTCACACCTTAGGGTCTGGGGGTGCCCGACCTATGTTAAACGATTAGTCACAGACAAACTTGGACCTAGGTCTGACAAATGCTCATTCATAGGGTACCCCAAAGAGAAAAAAGGATATTTTTTTTCTACCATGCTGATGAACAAAAGGTGTTCGTCAGCCTTAAGGCAATCTTTTTAGAAAAGGAGTTCCTTGATGAAGGAACCGTTGCCTCTAAGGTTGAACTTGATGAAGTTCAACAGGTAGAAGGACTGACACCAATAGCTGAACCTGAGTCAGATATGATTAGATCAGATCCGGAGCCCAATATACCTGCACCATTAAAGCGATCCGGTAGAGTACCGCATCAACCGGACAGATACTACAGTTTCTTGGTCCGGGACGGTGATCCCATCGAACTTGATGAGAATAATGAGGATCCGATCACCTATATGGATGCAATGCAGAGACCTGATTCTGAGAAATGGCTTGAAGCCATGAAATTCGAAATGGAGTCCATGAAGGTCAACGATGTATGGACATTGGTTGACCCACCTGAAGGGGTTAAACCCATTGGGTGTAAATGGGTCTTCAAAAGGAAGAGGGGCGCAGACGGAAAGGTGGAGACCTATAAAGCCCATCTGGTTGCCAAGGGGTATCGTCAACGTTATGGTATTGACTATAACGAGACGTTTTCCCCTGTGGCAATGCTCAAATCTATTCGGATAATGCTTGCAATAGCTGTCCATCTGGATTATGAGATCTGGCAGATGGATGTAAAGACAGCTTTTCTGAATGGAGAGCTGACTGAAGAGGTGTATATGATACAACCTGAAGGGTTTACATCCACAGATGAGTCCAAGGTGTGCAAGCTTCAGAGATCTATTTATGGACTGAAGCAAGCTTCTCGGAGTTGGAACATACATTTTGATAAGGTGATCAAAACGTATGGCTTCATTAAGAATGGAGAAGAGCCCTGCATCTATAAATGGGCAAATGGTCCAGTTGTGGTATTCCTTATCTTGTACGTGGATGACATTCTTTTAATCGGGAATGACATCCCCGCACTACAGGGAATAAAAGTTTGGTTGTCATCACAGTTCTCCATGAAGGACTTGGGTGAAGCATCCTACATCCTAGGAATGAAGATCTATAGGGATAGATCTAAAAGGATGCTTGGGTTATCCCAGTCCATGTACATAGACACTGTGCTGAAGAGGTTCAGCATGGAGAATTCCAAGAAGGGCTATCTACCGATAGGCCATGGAATTTCTCTCTCTAAGAAGGATTGTCCGACAACTCCTGAAGAGAGAGAGCGTATGAGTAGAGTCCCATATGCTTCAGCTGTGGGATCTATCATGTACGCCATGACATGTATAAGAACAGATGTGGCATACTCACTAGGAGTAGTGAGTAGATACCAATCTGATCCTGGAGAAGATCACTGGAAAGTGGTTAAAGCCATCCTTAAGTATTTGAGAAATACTAAGGATCGATGGTTGGTTTATGGTGAGTCAGATCTGAAACTTGTGGGGTTCACAGACTCCAGCTTCTAATCTGACCATGATGACAGCAGGAGCATGTCGGGTTATATCTTTACTCTGAATGGTGGAGCCATCTGCTGGAAGAGTTTCAAGCAGCATACTGTGGCAGACTCTGTTTGTGAAGTGGAGTACATCGCAGCATCAGATGCCGCGAAAGAAGCTGTGTGGCTAAGAAAATCCATCACTGAGCTCAGAGTAGCACCCTCCCTCGATGGTCCAGTCCTGCTCTATTGCGACAGCACTGGTGCCATAGCTCAGGTGAAGGAACCCAAAGCACATTAGCGGACGAAGCACATCTTGCGCCGCTTCCACCTGATCCGAGAGATCGTGGATCGAGGTGACGTCGACCTTCAGAAGATCGACGTAAAGGAGAACCTAGCCGACCCCTTCACTAAAGCCTTGGCAATAAAGGAGTTCGACAACCACAAGTCAAAGATGGGTATTAGATACTGTGCCGAGTGGCTTTAGGACAAGTGGGAGTTGTTGGAAAATGTGACCCAGAAAGCCAATCGTCAAGCTGTTGACGGTTGAGCAACCAAGTATTGTAATTGATTTGTTAATAAATAAAATATATTTGGCATCTTCATCATAAGCTTTCATCTTCTAATGAACTCCATTGTTATGATGAAGTCCTTAGGACTATTTAAGTTCGATAAAGAGAGAATTTATCGATTAGTCCTTAAAACTGTTCACGACCAAATGATAGGCTATTAATAAGGATGACAGCTTCTATCGAGCATAGGTCGCTGTAGGCCATATGGGTTGGTTGTCCTCTTAACCAAGAAGTGTGGAGACACTGGTATGGCATACAGGTGAGATGTAAGGGTACATCATCATTGAACGTGACCAACTCCAGAGCATTCTGCTGTCGAGAATGTCTCTGATGGGATATAGGTATAAGTGTCCCTTAGACTTGAGATCGCCTCAGTGACTTGCAAGCAACTCACTGTGCTTTGGTACTGGACTAACTGAATTTTTAATTCAAGGACGGAAGGCTTCTGGGCACAGTCAAGTACTTGCGAAGTCAGAGTGTGATCGAGATGGGATTGACCACTCCAAGAGTTGGAGAAGAATGAGTCGCTGTATTTCAATTTAGCAAAACCTTGGCCAGGGTAATCCATCAGATGGATTTGATATTTTGAAATACAATGTGGACAACCTGATCAGAGTTGACAGTTAAACTCTGGGGTGTCCTATGATCATTTTGGTCAAGGGGATGAATTATATGAAAACTATATCCGCATGGGTTCTAAGGATGTTGTTCTACACATTCGACCTATCCGATCGTCGGGTACCATTGCTAGATGGTCACTTCGATTGGTATAGAAATTTGTTCCTATACTATCGGCTTAGGTTTGGACCTATGAGGTCACACACATTAGAGTTCATGATCTGATCAGATGGTTGATCAACGATTAAGAATCGTTCTAGGGTTAAATGATCAATACGATTGACATTTAACCCAGTGCAAGTGTTGCAGGAGGATCGATTAACAATTCGATTGCTAATTGGCTTAATTTGATTAAGCCAATGGGTTGAGATTAAGTCTAATTAAATATGATTTAATTAGATTTATTTTGGGCTCGATTGGATCAAGTCCAATTGGTTTATTGGATAAGCCAAGTGCAAGGAAAAACTAGTCCTAGTTCAACTAGGACTTGGGTCAATCTAATTTCTAATTTGATTAAAAAATTAAATTAGATTTAAATCTAATTTAATCTGATTAAATTAGGTTCTTAATTAGGTTAAAACCTATTTTAATTGGGTTGATCTAATTTTAATTTGATTTGGTTTGGGAAACCAAATTAAAACAAGTCATAAGACAGAATCCTAGTAAGACTAGGATTCCACCTTGCGCCACATAATCCTTCTCCACGCCCTCTCTCTTATTCAATGCCAATCTCCACTTATTTTGTGCGACAAAAGCCCTCTCCCAGATTTCTCCCACGTTAACAAAAGGTCTCCTCTCTTCTTTCTTACATGGAAGGTGGTTTGGATCAAATCTAAAAGGAATAAGTTTGGATTTCGAATTCTATGAGATAGAGTTTTAGAAATCCAAAACTCTTTCAATTTTGCACCGAATTTATCCAAATTTTTTTTGGAATTTTTGTGACTTTTAGGGTATACATTGTACACCCTTTTTTGGTAATCCATGCACAAAAATATGAAGGAGGTGCTCAAGAGTTGGGCATCCCTTAACTTGCCATGTTTGGATAAGCCTTGACTAGGTGTTTGACCTAGACAAGGACTCTATCATATCTCTCTATATAAGATGAGTTTCTTCATAAAATTTTAGAAGAAATAAGATATTTGAGAAACCTTTGTGCCATCCAAAAATCAGAGAGAAATACCTTTGTGTCATGGAGATATAAAAGATGCAAGTTTGGGTGTGTAGAGAGAAAAACGTGAAGAAGAAGAGGGTCTTCTTCTTGGATTTTTGTTTTCATATCTTTCCTTTCTCCATCTTGAGTTTCCTGAGAGTGTCTCAGATCTAAAACTCCTCCTTCTACTTTCCATCTTTGGAAGAGTCCAAATCAAGAAGAAGGAGGCACCTGATCAACCATCAAAGAAGGATCAGCGCAGTACTAGCATACTGTGCTGATTTCCTGAAGCAGGACTTCTGATCGAGATTCGTGGGCTCGTGTGGATGACTCCTAGAGGTCAGACGTGTGTGCGGCTTGCAACATCATCCTCAAGCCTAGATCAGCAAGGTTAGAATGTCTAACTTGCAAGGTAATAGATCTGATCTATTGTTTAATACATACATTAGATGTAGTATAGAAACATGTTGATATGATCAACATGTAGTTCATGCTATATTTATATATTTTAATTTCTAATTTAATACCATGTAATAATCATGTAATAGGATCTTAGATCTAGGAATTTTTTGATCTTAAAAAATAAATTTTGATTTATTTTAGTCTTCCACTGTATGATCTTGAAAAAGTTTCAAGATCTAACCCTCTTTTTCAAGATCTAACCCTGAAACCCTAGATCTGGTTCCTTTACCATTTACACCCAATAGGTACCATACCATCAGGTGGATCTACCAAGGTCCAGACTTGGTTTGAGTGTATTGAGTCAATTTCTGATCTTATTGCCTCTAACCATTTCTCAGAGTCGATATCTGATATCGTCTCGTCATAGGTCTTGGGATCATCACCATGAATCCCATTTTTCGTAAGGAACATTTCCTCTACATCCTCTTGTATGGTACCTAAGTATCTTTCAGGAGGATAGAAAACCCTAGTCGATCTACGAGGTGGAAGAGGTTGTGTTAGGACTGGTTCTGATTGATTAGGTTCCTCAGGTTCTTTAGCTCATTGCTCTTGGGAGACATTCTTCTTGAGCTTAATTATTCTTCCGATGCCACCATCTTGAATAAACTATTTTTCAAAAAAAATAGCATTTTGACTTACAATCACATTGTGGTCTTTCGGAATATAGAAATAATATCTTAATGACTCTTTAGGATATCCTATGAACCGAGCTCTAAAAGATCTGAACTCTAACTTGTCCGTTTGCTGTCTCTTGACATGAGCCGGATAACCTCAAATTCTGAGATAATTTAGACTTGGCTTCTTACCATGCCATATCTCATACGGTGTGGTGGGAACGATTTTAGAGGGAATCCTATTCAATACATAAATTGCTGTCATGAGATAATGTCCCCAAAGAAATTTTGGGAGGTCTGTGAAGCTCATCATGGATCGGACTATATCTAATAGGGTTCGATTTTTTCGTTCTGAAACCCCATTGAGTTGAAGTGTTCCAGGTAGAGTCCATTGAGAGACTATACCATTATCCTTAAGATAGTCTAGGAATTTCCGACTAAGGTATTCATCTCCTCGATCTGATCGAAGAACCTTAATGGGCTTTCCTGTTTATTTTTCTACATCATGTCTGAATTCTTTGAACCTTTCAAAGGCTTCAGACTTGTGTTTCATTAGAAATACATATCCGTACCTAGACATATCATCGGTAAAGGTAATGAAGTAGACAAAGTTGCCTCTAGCCGGTACATCAAATAGACCACACACATCTGTATGTACTAGGGCAAGTAGGTCTGTGGCCCTTTTCCCATGTCTCATAAAAAGGAGCTTGGTCATTTTGCCTTGAAGGCATGATTCACAAATTGGATATGACTAGAAAGTCAACGGACTCAGTAGCATAAATTTTTCCAATTTGTTAACCCTATCTTCTGCTATATGACCTAGCCTTAGGTGCCACAGATACTTATCATTTAGACTATCTCTAGGCCTTTTAATTCCTATGGCATTCACATTTTGCTCAATATTAAAAATAGATACATCAACATGTAACTGATAGAGACCATTAATAACAAAACCATTTGCAACTTTATTATTTTCGTAAAATATGTTACAATGGTCCTTATGAAAGCTAATCACATAGCCTTCTTATGCTAAACACGAAATAGAAATCAAATTTCTGCTTGCTGCAGGCACATAATAACAGTCTCTTGAAACTAAATCTAATCCTAACGGTAATCGCAGAGGATAGGTTCCTATGACCACAGCAGCAACTCTTGCTCCATTCCCGACACGTAGGATTATCTCCCCATCCCTCAGCCTCCTACTCTCCTCAAGACCCTGCATAGAAGTGCACAAATGAGCACTAGAACCAGAGTCAAGCACCCAACTGGATGCAGAAGAAATCGTAAGATTAGATTCGATAATGAGCATACCTCCAGAAGGACCATCCTTCTTGTTCTTCAGGGTGGCCAGGTACTGAGGACAGTTCCGCTTCCAATGGCCTTCTGACTGACAGTGGAAACACTTTTCCTTTTCAGAAGCCTTCTTCTTCGGTCCTGTCTTCTTATTCTTGCCATCCACCTTCTGCTTTTTCATGGACTTCTTTTTCTTTTTAAAAGACTTTCTCTTGGAAGAAGTCCGCTCCATAGTAAGAACTGAGCCTTTTGAACCTTTCATTGAAAGCTCAGCCGTAACCAGCATATTCATTAACTCGGCCAAGGTATATTGCATCTTATGCATATGGAAGTTCATGATGAACTGACCATATGCATCAGACAAGGACTGAAGGATCACATCAATCTGAAAATTCTTGTCTAAGATGATACCGAGCTTCTCAAGCTCCTCAAGATCCTTGATCATTGTCAAACAATGATCTTGGACTGACTGCCCATCACGCATCTTGACCTTAAAAAGCCTTTGACAGACTTGATACTTGGTCGCGTGACTCTGTTCACCAAACAACTCTTGTAGGTGAGCCAACATTTGGCGGGCAGTCAAAATATTTTCATGTTGGCCCTGTAAATCATCAGACATTGCACCTAACATGTAGTACCTGGCTTTGTTATCATCATCCATCCACTTTTTCAGAGATGCTCTCTGTTCAGCAGTCAGACATGCTGGAATGGCAGGTGGGTCCTGGTCCAAGATATGAGTCAATTTTTTGAAACCCAGAATAATTCTGTAGTTCCTCAACCAGTCCTTAAAATTTGATCCAGTCAGTCTGAGTGTCTAGAATTTTGGTCAGAGGGTTTGAGGCAGACATGTTTCCTGTAGAGAGTCAAAAGTTTCAAGTTAGATTTTGTAATCAGACTCAACCAATTTATTTAGAATTTTTATTTTTAAATAAATTAGGCTCTCACTATTTTCTCAGATCCCTACACTCCCTTGGTAGAGATGTAAAAATCTTCGTGATTAGTGATTTCTAGTGGGTGGTGCAGTCTCACCGACTGGCTCATCACCTCACCTAACAGTTATTGATGATGAGTCAACCGATGAGTGGACAACTCTTGTCCAATGATTCTCTAATCATGGTGCACCCAAAACTTGATCTCTAATTCATGAAACTCATCGTATCCAGGATATTGCTCCAATCCTTAGTTAAGCCAAACCCACCATTTGCATGAACTAGATTTCTGATTGGATCTCTCATCATATCCAGAATATTGAGTCCAACCCATCCTCTAATCCGTAGCATCCAATGCCTAATGGATATGGTTGCGTCTTCCCGGTGCAACTAAGCCACTGTAACTGTTGGGAATAGTGTCCCAAAGCCAATCGTCAACCTGTTAATGGTTGTGCTTATTTTTGTATATATACATGAATTATGAATTAATAAAAATTATTTTGGTATTTTTCATCATAAAATATTTCATCTTCTAATAAACTCCTATATTGTGGTGAAGTCCTTAGGACTATTTAGACTCAACAAAGGAGGATTTGTCGTTTAGTCCTTAAATCTGTTCGCGACCAAATGATACGTTGTTACCAAGCACGACAACGTTTATCAAGCATAGGTCATTGTGTGCCATATAGATTGGTTGTCCTCTTAACCAATGAGTGTGGAGACATTGGTATGGCATACAGGTGAGATGTAAGGGTACATCTGCACTGAACGTGACCGACTCCAGAGCTATTTCTGCTGTCAAGATTTGCTTCGATAGAATATGGGTATAAATGTCCCTCCGATATGAGACCGTCATGGTGACTTGCAAGCAACTTACTGCACTTAGGCACTGGACTACCTGAATTTCTAATTTAGTGACGGAAGGCTGCTGGGTGTAGTCAAGTATTTGACTTGTCGGTGTGTGTGTCAAGATGGGATTGACCACTCCAGTTTAGGAGCTGTGTACAGTCATGTTTCAATTTAAAAAAATCTTGGTCAGGGTAGTCCTTGTGAGGAGTCACAGGACTGTTTGAGTTGAGCACGATTTAAATGATTTGATCAGGGTTGATAGTTTAACCCTGAGTCATCCTAAACACAGGGGTCAAAAGGATGAATTATACAGTAACCATATTCATGTAGGTTCTGAGTTTTGTGATTGCAACTCTTCGACCTATTTGAACGTCAGGTACCATTGCTAGATGGTCACTTCGAATAGTACAGGAATTGGTTCCTGTGCTACCGGCATAGGTTCGAACCTGCGGGGTCACACACATTAGAGGTTCCTATCTGATCTGTTAGCTGGTGAAGAGTCCTTCATGTCTGGGATTCTGTGATTGAGAATCAAGATTCTCTGATCATGAGTTCCACACATTATGGGTAATGGGGTCAAGAGTCCCACTGGTTGGGACTTTTCGATCAGGGTTACATATCGATGAATTCTGATGTCCGATTGCCCATCGAATTTGGACTCAGTATTTATGAGAGGTTTAATTAGTGATTTAATTGTTAATTAACTCAATTTGATTAAGTAATTATTTTTGGATCAAGTCCAATTGAATTGGATTCAGTTGGGTTTGACCCGATTAGGTTAAGAGTTGACCTAATCATCGAGATGGTTTGGTCCCTGATTTGATCAGGGGTTGGGCTTAATCAATTTCTGATTTGATTAGGATTTTATTGAGCCTAATTAAGCCTAATTTAGTTGGGTTTAAATCAATCTAATTGGATTTAACTTATTTAGTTCAATTAGGTTGGTTTAAATAATTAAACCACCTTGACCCAATCTTCATGCGCCACCTCACTTTCATTGCACCCATTTGAATTCATGAGAAGGAACTTCTCATTAATTTTTTCCTCATGCCAAGCCCTCTCCATGCCCCACTTTAATATGCCAAATAAATGGATAAAGATGATTGGTTGGCCATTCAAATTCAAAATAAAGTTTGAATTTGAATGGGCAATCAATCTTTGCACCTTATCCCTTTTTTTACACCCCATTTATTACATGAGAAAAGGTTTCTTATGAAATTACTTCATGCCTAATTTAAGCCATGCCTCACACCTTTAGTGGATAAGGGATGAGTTGGTGTCCATTTGAATTCAAAATTTGATTTGAATTCAAATGTGCAATTACTCATCTTTATCCTTTCTTTTGGATAAGACTTTTGACGTTGTTATAAAAGGAGGAGAAGAGTGGGGCATGCAAGAAGAAGATTTTTGAAGAAAAAATTTGGGGCGTGAGAAGTCTTGTGCATGAGAAGGAAGTCCATATCCTTCCAAGAGAAAAAGAAAGAAAAGAAAGAAAAGTGGGTGCAAGATTTTTGGTGAGTTCCCTAGAGTTTTAGCCTGGGGTTCGGGAAGTGAGAAAGTGAGCTACGAGTGTCGTGAGCCCATAAAATCTCAGAGAGATCTTCAACATCCTCTCAAGCACATCTGTTGATGATCTGGAGTGTCTGAAGAATCGACAGACATCGATCGAAGGAGTTCGATCAGCATCGACCGTCAAAAGGGCTCTACAACGAGCTAGCACTCGTGAGGAGTCGATCAGATCGGAAGCTTCGTGTGGACGATCTGCAGAGGCTAGATACACTGTGTGGCTGTATTGCGATGATCAAACTCTCCTCAGATAGCGGTGATCTACTACCCGCACAAAGGTATTGTGTTCTGAACACATTACAGTAAAGTATTTACTGCTCGAATTTGAATTTCAAATTTAAATGCATGCATGCTATATATCATATTTAGATCTTAGTGTAGGATAAATTTATATTAATTAATTAAATTAATTAATATTTTTTCATTGTAAAAGTATAATTTTGAAAAAATTTTAAAATTATCATTTTACCCCTACACTGAATTTTTCACAAATGGTATCAGAGCGGGTTCTTAGATATGATATATATATTTGCATGCATAGATTAAGTTGTAATCTAAAAGTTTAAATTTAAAATTTGAAATTCAAAATTTGAAATTTGAATTTTGAATTTTGAAAGTTGTTCGAAATTCAAAATTCAAAAATTTGAAATTCAAAATTTGAAATTTGAATTTTGAAATTTAAAATTCAAAATTCAAAAATTTGAAATTTAAAATTTGAAATTTGAAATTTAAAATTTGGTTGAAATTTCAAATTTGAAATTCAAAATTTAAAATTTGAAATTTGAAATTCAAAATTTGAAATTCAAAATTTGAAATTTATTTGAAATTTGAAATTCAAAATTTAAAATTTGAAATTTGAAATTTAAAATTTAAAATTTAAATTTTGAAATTGGTATATTTAGATATACTTGATCCAAGTAGCAAGTAATCGAATTGGGTTGGTTGCCATGGCCGTCCGGTCATAGGAGAAAAGTAGGGTTTAAAGGTCCTCTCCTCTCATTCGATGGGGTCTCCTATGGTGGTAGGGGTGCCGCTGCAATTATATCCTATGCAGATGAAGCAGCAAAAGAAATTAATTGTAAAGGTTCAATTATAAAATTTATCATGAATGTGTTAGATTAGATCTAAAAGAATATTCATGATTTATTTTGATTGAGTTATTTTCTGTTATATAATTAGCAATGGGATTGCTATTTATGAAATGTGCTGATCTATTTGTCAAATGAGTCAACATATTTGGTGAACAAAAAAAAATAAAACCTTTCAAATTTAAAAATTATTTTCGAAATGTCAAACCCTGACCCATCAGCCCAAATACTTAATTAAAAGAATTAAGTGTTGTCTAGTAGGTCTAGAATTGTGAATTAAGACCTAAGACAATTGCATAAACTTGTGGGTCAATGGGTTAGATGGATTAGGTCCATAATTGGGTTAGACCTAAGGTTAGCTTAAAGAAATGGACTAAATTAGAGTAATTGGTCAAATCTAATCAAAAGTTGAATTAGATTAGGTCAAGGATACTCTAGACTCAACTTCAATAGTTGTAGTTGAATGGGTCCATGTCTTTAACTAGACCAAGATGGACTTAATTCATGGCTACATGGTGGAACCCTATTTACTAAGTTGATCAAATTAAAACTAATGAACCGGTTGGTGTCTAAGGTAAGTTTGGCAGTTTGATCAGTGGTTTTTAAGCGGGAGCTACTCGCAATGATTCGATCTCTGACGAGTTAATGGCTTATCCCCACCACTGATCTCACTTACCCAGCCAACCTGGTGAATTAGATTTTGATTAGATCACTTGGTGATTAGGGCTCACCCATGTCATTAGGTAAATCAGTTTGACTGATTTAGGTGCTCCTAATGCCAGCTTTAATTAAATCTTTTTTTTAATCTGACTTGGTGAAGTCAGTGGGAGGATTAAAATTGGCTGGATATTTTTTTCTCATCTATCCTTTAATAAAATCCTCAAAAATTATTAAGTCCCTAAAAATGATTAAGTTATATTGATAACTAAGTCATAGCCTCCCATTAAGTGTGTGATAATGAGTCCATTAGTTTAATAATCATTGGAGGCCCAAAGGCCTGGTGCTTATTGACTAATGGAATTATCATTCATAATATGATAATTTGGTTTGAGTCTTTCTGATGGTGGTCAGGTTGGCCGGCCAAAGTCAGGCCTGATCATTTATTGGTCCGATTCACCAAATCAAATCATGTTAATGGTTGGACCTAACCAGATCTTTTTAGTGGAGGCCAAAGCCTACTGATTAGGTTCTGGGGCAAAATCAATTACTAGAAGTTGTTTAGAGAAACAACTGGTTATGAACCTACCCATAGATGCACATGGGTTGACCAACCAAAGTTGGGCTCGTGTGTAGTCTGTGTGGATTCTAGTACCCACTAAGGAATTAAAGTAATTCTTCGAATTGGAGGTTGAGGCTACCAGTTCGTAAAAATACTGGGAGAAACTTTAGACTAAAATCCAAGTCTTTAGTATTTATAATTTATGTACTAATAGAGGTCTGATTTTTCTTTATGCAGTTAGCCACTACCCTGTCCCTCCGATCATTATTAGATAATGACAAGCTCATAGGACCTAATTTCAATAGCTGGTATCGAAAATTAAAAATCGTCCTTGAGCATAAGTGGGTCCTTTATGTAGTAACGGATCCGACACCTGAGGAGCCAGCCTCGAACGTTAGAGAAACGGTCCGAGATACTTATCAGAAGTGGCTCAACAATCGCACCACCGTTCGATGCATTATGCTGGCGGCAATGAATGATGAGTTCAGCCGCTGGTTCGAGAATGCCCAGCCACAGGAGATGCTTCAAATATTGAACGACTCTTTTGGCATGCCTGACGATGTTGAAAGGCACAAAACTAGTTGTGTTATTTTCAATGCTCGGATGAGGGATGGAGCCTCAGTTACTGATCATGTACTGTACATGATCGAAATGATTGAGTGCCTAAGTAAACTGGGCTTTCCCCTGCACGAGCAGCTCAGTAAGGATGCGATCCTTAATTCATTGCCTAAGTCCGTCCTCCCCTTCCTTACTCATTTTTGGATGACAAAGCCTGCAGTGAACTACCACGATTTGTTGGGGTTGCTACAGAACTTTGAGAAGGATCACCAGCTCCATAAGGAGTCGGTAAATATTATGGGAGGGTCTTCTTCTTGTCGTCGACCTTTTAAGAAAGAAAAGAAGAAGGACAAGAAGAAGAAGAATAAGAAGGTGCAGTTGCATGCTGGGACATCTGCACAGGGTCGGACCAAGAAGCGCAAGCTCGACCAGAGCCAAGCAGAGTGCTTCTTTTGCAAGAAGCAGGGGCACTGGAAGAGGAACTGTCCTCTATACATTGCCTCCCTGGACCCGAACAGGCCGAAGAAGAAGCAAGGTACTTATATGATAACACCTTGCAACTTTTTTATTTGTGATACTACTGCCTGGGTATTGGATACCGGAAGCCCTTATCATATTTGCAATTCGATGCAGGGTCTGCAGGTCAGTAGGAGATTTGATGAAGGCGAGAGGTTCCTGAACGTTGGAGATGGAAGCAAAGTTCCAGTTATAGCATTAGGAATCACGAACCTTGTAATCAATTCTCGAAACATAATTAGCGGTTGATCCAACTCTTGATTCAGTTTGATCAACCGCTAGACCTAATTGAGCTACCCAAGCCCGAACCCAATCTTATGAAAATATCTTAGATCTGAAATTCTCAATTTTAGACCTAACTTAATTTCATAAGCTCAATACATTAATTAAGTTTGGATTCATAAACAAAGTATGTAAAATAAATCCTAGGATTTCAGGATCTAGGGTTTTGCAGAAAAGTAAGTTTTGATTTTTGATTAAGGATGAACGCGCGGCATCCTTACACGTCATATGAACACCCCATTGAATGAGAAGAGAGGGTCTTAAAACTCTACTTTGTTCTTATGACCGGACGGCCATGAGGAACACCTTAATCAGAAATATAAATTTAACTACAAAACTAGTTAGATCTAAATTAACATATCACATATACAATTTAAGATCTAACTAATACATGCTTTGCATACATCTCATGTATCAAAAATTAATCTAATTAACATGCTTTCAGATCTAATACATCACATATAATATCTGAAAAATAGAATTTAAATTAAACTATTCAAAATAAAAACTATTTTAGATAAGTTACTAGAATAATTTTACAACTAGTCTAGGCATGCAACAGATCAATTTTATGAAATAATTAAAATTTTAATTTATATTTTCTGATCTAATTATAATAATTATAACATCAGAAATAATAGAAAATAAATTATATTTAATTCATATTTTAATCTCATTAAAATATAAAATTTAAGACTATTCATGGATTCAATTAATCCTAGTCTAGTCATGCATCTCATGCATGTTAGATCTTCTTAGATTTAATTTTAAATATTTTAATTTTAAATCCTATCACATCTGATATGATATCTAAAATTATTTAATATTAGATAAATTAAAATTAAAATCAGATCTAAAATAGATCTGAAATAGAGCAAGCAACCTGGCTCGATACCACTTGAAGGGAAAAATCGCCTTTTTCCTATGTAGGATCTTCCAGATTTCACCAAATCTATGGTGGAATAAATTTTTTATTTTTATCCTATGCTATTTTAGATCTAATATCTATTAGATCTAATTTTATTATCTGATATTTAAAATTTAAAATTAAATCTAAAAGTATGAGAAATATAGACATACCTTAAGGGTAATCTAATTACCCTGTAGATGATCGCAGCACTGCATGAGGTTCTGATGTAGCCATGCAAGCGCTTGGCCTCTATCAATATCCACTCAGATAGGAACTAGAACATCTTCTCCTCATGATTCTATGCTCCAAAAATTAGATTAATATCTGATTTGGAAGTACTTCAGAACTCCTTCTGAAGTTGGAGCAGCAGCCTATCGAAGATGTCCTGCAGCCTTTTGTTCCAGGTGTCACCACACCTTGTACCTTTGCCAGATGAACATCCAACTTCTTGGACGTGAAGAGGGGAGAAAGGAGAATAGGGAGGACATGTAGAAGAGAGGAGGAGGCAGCAGCTAATAGGTTTTTTGCATAAAACAAGTTCTATCTCGAAACCCTAGGTGCAGCAGGGTTTATATAATTTCTGTATGCTGCGCAGTGCCACATCATTCGACCAATCAAAAAATTCTAATAAATTTTGAAAAAATTTTGATTGGTGGAGTGATGTCATCTGATCATATCAAATAAGAACCCCACCTTATCTCCAAAAGGTGGCACCAACATTGGATAAGCATAAATAGAGTGGCGCCAAAGAGTCCAAGTTTATCAGGACTCTTTGGTTCTTATCCATTTGGGGCGCCCACTTAAATCCAATTGGGCTCATGCCATAATCTGATTATGGCATCCAATTTGATTAGGTTTAGGCATGTGGACACTCCACAAAAATCCTTCAATAAGTCCTCTTCAGTTTAAGACCCATATGTCAACTTTTGACAGATGTCCTAAAATAAAATTGGCAGGTGCTAGAAATTAGCAGGTGTTGTCTTAAATTCATCTCATGAATTAAGACAAGCCTTTTCTGAGCTGGACAAGCTTTAATTAGACTGAGAAAAACCTTTCTAAGGTTCTCTGAATGAGCCAGATCTCATTTGGCTCAGTAGAGACAGAAAAAATTATACGAGGAGAAAGTTAGGCTCAATCGAGTGCTAGCATGATTTTTTTGAACCTAATTGGATCTTATCCAAATCAATTGGGGTAGCCCAATTGATGACATCCAGACCCTAATCCTTGTTTGTGTGACCCAGTTAGATTTAATTCTGTATGGTAATGAGACATGTCATGATCTCATCATCGACATCATCGAAACTCCTTTCGATGGATCAGAACTCATCTGATTCAGACAATTAGAATGATCGATCATCAAAATCATTCTAATTGCTCCCAAAATCCACCAGTGACACCTAGTAGTATATGGTGGCAACCCATCAAAATTGAAGACGAACCTCTTAGTGTAGCTATCTGTGTGATTGAGTTTCTTTATCATGAGTCCCGACTGAATTAGGGTCAAGGTGAACTCGTCAAACCCAACATCAGTCATATGAATCAATCGATCGATCCGAGTCCGATGTGAAATTCCAATGGAAAACTCTTTTCCATTGTTTCACTCTGCCATGGCCATAGACTTAAGGACTCGATCTTTCGATCATCATAGGACTACTCCTCACATCTACCGAGGTTGATAGATCCCATCTTGGTAAGATCTGGTTTCTACAATGGATATGCTACAGCCAACATACACCTCAGGATTCTGAATGGCTAGAAGATCGAGTTATGGTGTAGTCAAACCATAACACACTCAAGGTGAACCGTCGATACACCTCAGATCAAAGAACTAGACACACAACTGCAGCATTGAGCTAGTCATCGATGAGAAGGTAGACTTCCTTATGACTGCTCGAGGTGGTCACGCTCAGTACTCTCATTCTCAATGAATATCTATACTCTCGCTCCGGTGTCTCCACACCATAGACTCAAGACTCATCTACCCTAAGGAAGCGATCGTACACCAACCTTCCGGATCGATCACCATCCTCGTGATGATCCTATGGTCAGGAGCAGTTTATGAGTTAGTTATGTAAATTCATGCCTTAAATTTTTAACTCTTGAAAATATGAATTAACATTCTCACTAACTCAAAGGATGTATCACAGACACAATGTACATAATGTGATAGAAGAATAACCCTTTTATTCATTTATAGTCAAAATTATAATTTTGCCCTTAGATTTGTACGGAAATATGTCAGCCGATCTGGCATCTAGGGCACCCATCTAACATTTATTTGGAAGGATCAATTCCATCTTGACTCACACACCGACTTTGCAAGTACTTGAATGTACCCAAAAATTTTTCATCACTGAATTAAAAATTCAGGTAGTTCGATACTAAAGCACAATGAGTTGCTAGTAAATCACCTAATGATCTTAGCTCGAAGGGACACTTATACTGATATTCTTTGCGAGCTATTCTTAACGGTAGAGTGTCCAGTAGTTGATCATGTTCAATGAGATGTACTTCTACATCTCACTTGTATGTCATACTAGTGTCTTCACACCGCTTCATTATAAAGACAACCAATATATATGATATATAATGACCTGCACTTGATAAACGCTATCATCCTAGTAATAGCATATCGTTTGATTGTGAACTAAATTAAGGACTAAATGATATATCCTCCTATATCGATTAGGATAGTCCTAAGGACTTCATCATAATGATAGAAGTTCATTAAGAAGATGTACACTATTTTATGATGAAAAAAGTCAAATAATAATTTTATTAATTTATCAATTTATATACATTTATATAGTTTAGCATAACTGTCAACAGGCTGACGATTAGCTTTGGGACACAATTCTCAACATAAAAGAGATCATACCAAATGATATCATGCTAAAGAGAAAAGAATTATTATGATTTTTTATTTTTGTATGGAGATAAGGTAGTGCCAAAGAGGATGGGGCAGTCTCCATCTTAAGGAGTCCTCACACTCCAAGACTCTCATCCTAAACCCTAAACAAAATTTTAATAGTGTTGGATATAAAATACCCCCCAGCTGAAGTTCGTGACAGGAGTGACCCTCCGGGGATCCAACCGACTTCCGACCTCCGACGACGTCTCTTCAAACCTCCCAAGCGGCCGAGCCTCCGCAACACTCCCAAGTTTTGCTGAAGGATAAGCCCCCACCAGCGTCGATCGGATTCTTCGTGACGGACGGACTCCACCCAAATTTCCACGATGATCGACCATCTTCTAGACTTCGCCCGGACTCCTACGGGAGCCGGACCTCGTCCCCAACTCCGACTGTAGGAAGACTCCGCCCAGACTCCTACGGGAGCCGGACCTCATCCCCGACTCCAGCTGTAGGCAGACTTCATCCGGACTCCTACGGAAGTCGGACTCCGCCCATGACTCCAATTGCAGGTAGACTTCGTCCGGACTCCTACGGGTGCCGGACTTCGCCCCCAACTCTAATTGCAGGTAGACTTCGCCCGGACTCTTACGGGAGCTGGACCTCGTCTCCGACTTCGGCTGCAGGCAGACTTCGTCCGAACTCCTACGGGAGTCGGACTCCGCCCATGACTCCAATTGTAGGTAGACTTCGTCCGGACTCCTACGGGAGCCGGACTTCGCCCCCAACTCCAATTGCAGGTAAACTTCGCCCGGACTCCTACGGGAGCCGGACCTCGTCCCCAACTCCAGTTGCAGGAAGACTCTGCCCGGACTCCTACGGGAGCCGGACCTCATCCCTGACTCCGACTGCAGGCAGACTTCGTCTGGACTCCTACGGGAGCCGAACTCCGCCCACGACTTCAATTACAGGTAGACTTCGTTCGGACTCCTACGGGAGCCAGACTTCACCCCCAACTCCAATTGCAGGTAGACTTCATCCGGACTCCTACGGGAGTCGGACTTCGCCCCCAACTCTAATTGCAGGTAGACTTCGCCCAGACTCCTACGGGAGCCGGACCTCGTCCCCAACTCCGACTGCAGGCAGACTTCGTCCGGACTCCTACGGGAGCCGAACTCCGCCCACGACTTCAATTACAGGTAGACTTCGTCCGAACTCCTATGGGAGCCGGACTTCGCCCCCAACTCCAATTGCAGGTAGACTTCATCTGGACTCCTACGGGAGCCGGACTTCGCCCCCAACTCCAATTGCAGGCAGACTTCGCCCGGATTCCTACGGGAGCCGGACCTCGTCCCCAACTCCGGCTGCAGGAAGACTCCTCCTGAACTTCTACGGGAGCCGAACCTCATCCCCGACTCCGGCTGCAGGAAGACTTCGTCCGGACTCCTACGGGAGCCGGACTCCGCCCACGACTTCAATCACAGGTAGGCTTCATCCGGACTCCTACGGGAGCCAGACTTCACCCCCAACTTCAATTGCAGGTAGGCCTCGTCCGGACTCCTACGGGAGCTGGACCTCGTCCCCAACTCCGGCTGCAAGAAGACTCTTCCCGGACACCTACGAGAGTCGGACCTTGTCTCCGACTCCGGCTGCAGGCAGACCTCGTCCGGACTCCTACGAGAGCCAGACTCCATCCATGACTTCACCTGCAGGTAGACTTCGTCCGGACTCCTACGGGAGTCGGACTCCGCCCACGACTTCAATCACAGGTAGGCTTCGTCCGGACTCCTACGGGAGCCGGACTTCGCCCCCCGACCTCAATTGCAGGTAGACTTCATCTAGACTTTTACGGGAGCCGGACTTCATCCCCGACTTCGACTGCAGGAAGACTTCGTCCGGACTCCTACGGGAGTCAGACTTCGAGCTCCTGTTGCAAGCAACCCACTCTGAGTTACCGCTGCAAACAAGCTACTTCAAGTTCCTGCCACGAGCGGCTTTGGCCGAGACTCCTCGACAAATGATCCCCGTCTGGGCTTCTACGGAGATCGGACTCCAACTGAACTTCGACCGACAGGCCTGGACCCCCTGGCAGGCCGCAGTAACGGCCATGACTCTGCTCCACTTCCTGCGACAGATTCTGTGCGGCTCCATCACTCCCTGGCAGGCCGCAGTAACGGCTACGACTCTGCTCCACTTCCTGCGATGGATTTCGCGCGACTCCATCACTCCCTAGCAGACCACAATAATGGCCACGATCCTGCTCTACTTTCTGCGATGGATACCGCACGGATCCTCCATCCTCTGGCAAGTCGCGACAACGGACGTCGCTCTACTCCCCACAACAGACTCCACATGGTATGTCCCGATGATAGCCATGATTCCACTCCACTACTCTTCGCAACAAACTCCTCCTGACCCCGGACAGCCCACTGCCAAACGGTTACAAACATCGCTATCAATCTGTTGCCCCTCCACCTATAAAAAGGGGACCCCAGATATGTTATTCTCTAAGCTCTCATTTCTTACCTAAAAACTCTGCTAAAATTTTTATTCGAGCACTCCATTCTTGTTGAGGCAGAGAACTGACTTGAGCATTGGAGGGTCTTGCCGGAGCAACCCCACCTCTGGTTTAGACTTCTTTTGCAGGTCCCGATGGCGACCGTGACTCCCTCGACTCCAGCTTCTCCGATGCAGGCGAATTTTTGCACCGACAGAATTGGCGCTAGAGGAAGGGCCGAACCTTTGCAGTACCCTTGTTCTTAAAGGAGCGCTCAACGGGACTGCCTCCGGTCATTTTCTCCGATATCCACTTCTCCTTCCCCCACTAGGTCTTTGCCCGATGCCTCCCCGCAAAGCATCCACGCGATGATCCACGACCTCCGCAGCCAGATCTCAGGCTCTGGCCTCACCTCCAGTTTCCCAGCCTCCTCCTCCTCCTCCGGCAATGGCGGTTGGTGCGGAGCAATTCGACCTACTGGTGCAGCAGGTCAGAGGCCTCACTGAAGCTGTGCAGGCCATGCAACAGCAGCAGCAGCCGTAGACATCAGTACGACTGGAAAGAGCATCACCGAAACCCCAAAATCCAGTGGTGGGATGGGCCACTTGGGCCAGCCGCTCCGTCTTTCTCGAAAAGATGAATCCAAGGGTGGAGAGCCCTCAATCTGACCACGATTCCACCCCTGGAAGATCTCTACCTTCATTCTACCAGAAGACCCTCGAGACCCACAGTCGAGAGGATTTCCTGGATCGGAGGCTCCAGGAGATGAACAGGCGGATCGAAGAGCTCCACCACGCTCCCCCCGCTTATGGTGAGAACATTTGCACTGACCCTCCCTTTTCTCAAATGATCATGCAGGAATCGATCCCGTCAAACTTCAAACTCCCTCAATTCGAAAGCTACGATGGCACTTCGGACCCGGTTGACCACCTGAAGGCCTTTCGGACAATGATGCTGCTTCATGGTGCGCCGATGCCATTCTATACCAAGCCTTCCCATCCACCTTGAAGGGAGCGGTGAGAAACTGGTACTCGGCGCTGAAGTCGGGTACCATCTTTTCCTTTGATCAGATGAGCCACCAATTTGTGGCCCTTTTTGTTAGCAGCCGACGTCTCCAGAAGGGTTCAAAGTCCCTCATCAACATCAAGCAGAGAGAGGAGGAGTCCATTCGGGCCTACATCAATCGTTTCAATGTCATCGCGCTGGAGGTCCAGAATTTAGACCAATCAGTAGCGATGCCCGCCCTGAAAGGCGGCCTTCAGAAGAACGACCTTTTATTCTCCCTGAAAAAGAAGTACCTCAGGAATTTTATTGACCTATTGGCTTAGACCGAAGGGTACGCCCGAGCGGAAGAAGCCTTCAAAATGAAGGACGAGGAGACCACGAGAGAGCGGCAGGCGGGAGACCCGAATAAGCCCACAGTCGAAAAAGGGTCGAGAGAAGCTCGGCCACATTCTCGAACTCCTCTCGGGCACAAGCACATCCAGACTCCTCCTCGAGCACGCAGGCAGGGAAGCCCGGATCGCCAGGCTCGGCGGAGTTCTCCCCTAGGAAGATTTCGTAACTATGCCCCCCTCAACGCATCGAAAACCTAGATGCTGATGGAGGTCAGAGAGCAGCTCCCTAGACCAGAGAGGATGCGCACGCACCCCAGAAAGCGCAATCCGAACAAGTTCTGCCTCTACCATCGTGATCACAGCCACAACACGAAGGAATGCATCCTGCTCCAAGACGAGATCGAGGAGCTCATCTGACAAGGTCGGCTCAACAGATTCATTCGACATCGGTCTGAGGGTAGAGAAGATCGACCAAGGGCCCTGCCGCAGCCTGAGCTGCCAAGGAGGGAAGAGTAGCCCGGAGATCGGCCTCCAATCGGGATCATCAACTCTGTCTCTGGAGGACCTCGACAGGAAGCAGACCTTCCACAGCACTAGGATTTGAAAACTTGTAAATGTACAATGAACGACTCTATTTCAAATCAAGATTCCTTTCAGATCCACACATCTTTTCCTTTTGGTACAGACTTGTAACGACAGGAGACGACCCCTTCGGACAACAAAAATAAACCCTAATGTGGGCAAAGTCGAAGGCCCGATTCCTCTTAGACTGGATGGGGGGAGAGGCCAAACAGTGCCCATATGCGCCCCCACAGCCATGTTAGGGATAGGAGGAGAACCTCGCCCTAACATGAGCAAAGTCGAAGGCCCAGTTTCTCTTAGACCGGATGGGGGAGAGGCCAAACAGCACCCATATGCGCCCCCACAGTCATGTTAGGGACAAGAGGAGAACCTCACCCTAACATGAGCAAAGTCGAAGGCCAGTTCCTCTTAGACCGGATGGGGGAGAGGCCAAACAGTGCCCATATGCGCCCCCACAGCCATGTTAGGGATAGGAGGAGAACCTCGCCCTAATATGAGCAAAGTCAAAGGTCTGGTTCCTCTTAGACCGGATGAGGGGAGAGGCCAAACAGCACCATATGCGCCCCCATAGCCATGTTAGGGATAGGAGGAGAACCTCACCCTAACATGAGCAAAGTGAAGGCCCGGTTCCTCTTAGACTGGATGGGGGAGAGGCCAAACAGCACCCACATGTGCCCCCACAGCCCCGTTAGGAACAGAAGGAGAACCTCATCCTAACCTGAGCTGAAACCGACCACATCAAAATAGGGGAAGAACCTCGTCGCGATGCCGACTAAGGTCCGACCGTTCGAGACTCGGTAAGAAAAAGAAAACTTTCACGATGATCCCTCTACGCCACCATGACCCCCTACCCCAATGAAAAATGGAGGCCGAACTACATTAAAAGCACAAAGGACCTCGTCTCTATGAAGAGGGAGGAAGAGAAAGTAAGATCTACGGTCGCAAATGAAAGGCAAACCGACACGGCGATAACCAGGAACCTCCAAGCGGTGTCGACACTGAACCAGAAACTTAGCAATGATGACCTAATGCACAGATGAATGAGGAATCCTCGAACAACATCGACATCATGCGGGACAAAAATGAAAGAAGTCCGGCACACGACAGTTCAATGCGACATACGGGTAAGATAGCAAAGACCTTTTCATTTCATTAGTAGAACATGCGTTACACAGCCTGGAAGCCCGAAGAAGAAAAAACAACAAAAATAACAATGACAGCGACAACGGCGATGACAAACAGACAAACGATGAAAGAAGACACTTAGAGGAACGAAGGGCAAAAAGAGCCCTAAGGGGGCCCGGCTTCCTCCGACCTCGAACTTTCGGCTTTGACCCTCGCCAGGAGTGCCTTAAACTTTCAACTTCTACTTCCAATTCTCTCTGTCTCATTAGTATCTTCATGTATCTTCGGTGAAATCACTGGCTTTTGTTCTTCACCTCTCGATGTCTTTTTCTCAGGACCTCGGATTCCCCTCCGCGTCCTTGACGGCCTGCTGCTCGCATACCAGCTGGATTTCAATTGCTGCAGCTCAGCCTTCCCCTCCCCAAGGATGACAGATAGCTCTCCTACGGTTCTTCTCAGGGATTGGAGTTCGCTGGAATCTGGGGCGGGAGCAAGCTGAGCCCTTCTAGCTAGCTGCCTCTGAAGGCAGACAACCTCGTCGGTCGTCATCCTGAGTTTCCCCTGTATTCGTCCACCTGCCTGCACCAGCCGGCTCGGTACGCGTCATAACTCGCCTCGGCATCTCGGAGCTGCTGCTGAAGGTCGGAGACCTTCTTCGACCATTCCGATCGCTGTCGGCCCAAGTAGGAAGCCAGGATGAGCTTCCTTCCAGCTGGCTAATCCTCTTCGTACAGCCGACAGCTCCACTCTGAGAGAACTGATCTTGACAGCTTGAGCCCAGGATTGGTCGCTAGTGCATTTTTTGCGTTCCTTGAGCTCCTTCTCGAAGTCCGCTTTCCTCTGACTGTACTCCATGATCCCCTTCATGTGGAGGTTCCGAAGGCGGGTGGCCTCCACGGTGGCTTCAGAGTGGCTCTCCCTCAACCTGCGAAGTTCGCCATCCGTCTTCTTCGACCTCTTTGTCAAATAATGAACTTCCTTCTTCAGATGTTGGATCACGGACTTCAGCAAAATTTCTATGGCAGGAGAAGCGCTTCGACAGGACACTGCCATCGGGAGGCAAAAACGTCAAGGCACATCCCATTGCCAAAGAAAAAAAAGAGAGGGGGAGCAGAGTGGAGAAGCCCTCCAAAAGGAGAAACCCATTTTATTGAATAAATATTTCTTAAGGACAAGAGGGGAAAAAAAAATTATAATAAAGGAAAAATACAAGGTCAGAGGTCTCAGACCTCTGAGGTAGGGGTTGGAGAGCTCGGTGTTCCCGGAAGGGGAGCTGCGGTGGCAGTAGCAGTGGGAGAGGGACCGGCTTCATCCTCAGATGCCTCGCCAGGAAGCTGAGGTCGAGCTCAAGAAATTTTTGGACTACCTTCTCCTGGTAGAGCTCGAATCCTTTGATGAAAGCCTCTTAGCCGAACTTAACGTTCAGGTCCCTCATCTCCACAGAGGCCTTGAATTCCTCCACCGCCAAAATCTTGGCCTCTGAGACCAGGACCGGGATCTGCTCCGTCAAATTGACGACTCAGCCTCCGCCTTCCTCGCCGTCTCCTCTGAGGTCTGCTTCTCTTGCTCCAGGGCCTGCTTTTCTTTCTCTAGGGCCTCTTGAAGGTTGGCTACCTCAGCAACCTTTTCTTGGAGGCGGGCGACTTCGGTCGACGATGCTCCTCCGCTGGATGGCATCCCTTCTCGTCGGTTCATCGCCTCGATGTCGGTGAGGAGCTGGTGCCCGATCTGCAAGGACGGCCAGGAGGTCAGAATAAGAGTTGGAGAATTAATTAAACAAAGGTGCGAAAGGACGGAGGGGGTGAATCTGTTTACCTCGAAAAAGACCCTAGGGAGTCCCAAACCCACTGTTCGAGATCAGCGCGATCAATCCTCTGGACGACCTCGGGCAGGATGCAGCCGTCAATCAGCCGCTTTATCAAGTCCCTGTCATTGAAGGATTCTCCCCCAGCTCTTCTTCGGAACCGTGGGACTCTTCGATGGCGGCCCGACGGCTACTCGCCCTGGGCCACCGACTTTCTTCTCTCCCCCTCTCGACCCCGGGCCCTCCACAGAATGGACCCTCGGAACGAGAACCTCAGTGGGGGGCTCTGGAAGAAGCCAGGGAGTCGAAGGTTCGGCGTCCGAAGGAACTTCGACTGCGAAAGCTGCCTGGACAGGCGTGGCTGAGCTCATCTCCTCTATTCTGGCCTTCTTTGCCGATCCGGAGGCTGCGGCGCCTTTTTTTTGTGGGCCTTGAGACCCCTGGCGAGCATCCGTGCTGCTTCATCGTCCATCCTTAAAAAAAAAAAAAAGAAGAAAAGAGAAAAGAGAAAAAGAGAGAAAAAAGAAGAAAAATTAGTGACGGGGTAAAAAAGGAAGAAGTGGCACGCAAAAAAAAAAAAAAAAGAAAGAAAGAGGAAAGGAAAGATGGGATACTCGCAGGATTCAGAAGACTCAGGCCGATGTTGAACAAAAATTGCTCCTTCAGAATGTTGGAAAGGGAAGGAGCCGAATAACCAAGAAGCCTCCGGGCGCCTGAAGGTCGTCCTCCCCTAGGCTAGGAGCCCGACGGACAGAGTCCCTTAGGGAGCCCCAAGGGGCAATCCCAGCCTCAAGGTCGGGCAATGGACGAAGAGGTACTTCCTCTTCCAGTTATGGATGAAGAGGGAGCACCTTTCAGCAACCCCTTTTGCCAAATTGGGGGAGAAATACCACCAGTCCTTTGCCGAGGGGTGATGCTTGAAGGTGTAAAAGTGCCTAAACAAAGAAAGAGATGGCTGAACTTCGACTACGTGGCAAAGAGAGAGGAACCCTATCAAAAACCTAAAGGAATTTGGCGCCACTGAAGCTAAAGAAATATCTAAGAAACGAAGAGGGCGACAATGAAAGCGAAGGGAAGCCGGAGTCCGGCATGGAAGGCCTCCTGATACAGGCAGAAGCGGTCAGGCGGGGGGGTGCTAGCCCGGTCGACGAGATCGGGAGCTTCAGATCGTACTCTGGAGGAACTCCATACTGAACCCTTATCAGTAGGAGTTCATCCGGAGATAGAGAACAGGGAATGGCACCCAGCGCAAAAATTGGGCGAGGCCTAGCCCCAGATGTGGGTTCGTCTACAGTGTGGGGGTCCTGGGGGCTGACACGGATGAACTCCGAAACCACTAGAGGCGGAGGTGCCGGAAGACATGTCAAACGAAGACCCTAAAGATCTCGGAGAAATCAGACGGGACAAGGGGCGAGGGGTTGCGGGAGACCAAACCAGAGGAATGCGCAGAAGAAAGATGGAGGAGAAAAGGCCCCTAAATGGCAAGAAGAAAAACAAAGGTTCGGGACTAACCTAGATCGCTTTGAAGGATGCGGAGGGGCGAGGACAGGGACGACTCGAAGAACGCTTGGGGCCAAGGCGGACGCCAAAGGGGGTCAGAGCTTTGGAGAGAAGGCAGACACCAACAGAACTTTCAGGCGGAATGAGCCTCTAAAGACGAAAAGGGGGTTTAAATAGACCCTGGGATCCGATGCTATAATGATCGCGGATCTTCCAGGCCGACCCACGCTCGCCACATTCCCACTCGCCACGGCAGGCGGTTAAAAGCGACTGACAGCTGACAGAGCCATTACTGCACCATACCTGGGCCAACGTACCAGTGAAATTCGAAAGGTCCCTTCGAATCGCCCCGATTCGAAAAGACTCCAGCATGCCGCATTTAATGCCAAAATATTTGGGGGCGATCGTGCACAGGATTCAAGGGGACAACTTCGGCTGCGAAAATTTTTCTGTATTCATTCGAAATTCGAACTCGAAATAGGGGGACTGGTGTTGGGTATAAAATACCTCCCACCGAAGTTCGTGACAGGAGTGACCCTCGGGGATCCAACCAACTTCCGACCTCCGACGACGTCTCTTCAAACCTCCCGGACGGTCGAGCCTCCGAACACTCCCAAATTTTGCTGACGGATAAGCCCCCACCAGTGTGACTGGATTCTTCGCGATGGACGGACTCCACCTAAATTTTCACGATGATCGACCATCTTCTAGACTTCGCCCGAACTCCTACAGGAGTCGGACCTCATCCCCAACTCCGGCTGCAGGAAGACTCCGCCCGGACTCCTACGGGAGCCGGACCTCGTCCCCGACTCCGGCTGCAGGCAGACTTCGTCCGGACTCCTACGGGAGCCGAACTTTGCCCAAACTCCAATGCAGGTAGACTTTGCTCGGACTCCTACGAGAGCTGGACCTCGTTCCCGACTCTGGCTGCAGGTAGACTTCGTCCGGACTCCTACGGAGCCGACTCCGCCCACGACTCCAATTGCAGGTAGACTTGTCCGGACTCCTACGGGAGCCGACTTCGCCCCCAACTCCAATTGCAGGTAGACTTCGTCCAGACTCCTACGGGAGCCAGACCTCGTCCCCAACTCTGGTTGCAGGAAGACTCTGCCCGGACTCCTATGGGAGCCGGACCTCATCCCCAACTCCGGCTGCAGGCAGACTTCGTCCGGACTCCTGCCCACGACTTCAATTATAGGTAGACTTCGTCCGGACTCCTACGGGAGCCGGACTTCGCCCCCAACTCTAATTGCAGGTAGACTTCGTCCGGACTCCTACGGGAGCCGGACTTCGCCCCCAACTCCAATTGCAGGTAGATTTCGCTCGGACTCCTACGGGAGCCGGACCTCGTCTCCAACTCCGACTGCAGGCAGACTTCGTCCGGACTCGTACGGGAGCCAGACTCCACCCATGACTTCAATTACAGGTAGACTTCGTCCGGACTCCTACGGGAGCCGGACTTCGCCCCCAACTTCAATTGCAGGTAGACTTCGTCCGGACTCCTACGGGAGCCGGACTTCGCCCCCAACTCCAATTGCAGGTAGACTTTGTCCGGATCCTACGGGAGCCGGACCTCGTCCCCAACTCTGGCTACAGGAAGACTCCTCCCGGACTCCTACGGGAGCCGGACCTCATCCCCGACTCCGACTGCAGGCAGACTTCGTCCGGACTCCTATGGGAGTCGGACTCCACCCACGACTTCAATCACAGGTAGGCTTCATCCGGACTCCTACGGGAGCCAGACTTCACCCCCAACTTCAATTGCAGGTAGGCCTCATCCGGACTCCTACGGGAGCCGGACCTCATCCCCAACTCCGGCTATAGGAAGACTCCACCCAGACTCCTATGGGAGCCGGACCTCATCCCCGACTCCGCTGCAGGCAGACCTCATCCGGACTCCTACGAGAGTCGGACTCCATCCACGATTTCACCTGTAGGTAGACTTCGTCCGGACTCCTATGGGAGTCGGACTTCGCCCATGACTTCAATCATAGGTAGGCTTCATCCGAACTCCTACGGGAGCCGGACTCGCCCGCCGACCTTAATTGCAGGTAGCTTCGTCCGGACTCCTACGAGAGCGGACTTCATCCCCGACTTCGAGTGCAGGAAGACTTCATCCGGACTCCTACGGGAGTCGGACTTCGAGGTCCTGTTGCAAGCGACCCACTCCGAGTTACCGCTGCAAACAAGCTACTTCAAGTTCCTATCACGAGCGGCCTTGGCAAGACTCCTCGATAAATGATCCCCGTCTGGGCTTCTACGGAGACGGACTCCAACCGAACTTCGACCGACAAGCCTGGACCCCCTGGCAGGCCGCAGTAACGGCCACGACTCTGCTCCACTTCTGTGACAGATTCTGCATGGCTCCATCACTCCCTGGTAGGCCACAGTAACGGCTACGACTCTGCTCCACTTCCTGCGACGGATTCTGTGCGGCTCCATCACTCCCTGGCAGATCACAATAATGGCCACGATCCTGCTCCACTTCTTGCGACAGATACGCGCGATCCTCCATCCTCTAGCAAGTCGCGACAACGGACGCTGCTCCACTCCCGCAACAGACTCCACGTGGCATGTCCCGATGATAGCCATGATTCCACTTCACTACTCTTCGCAACAAACTCCTCCTAACCCCGGGCAGCCCACTGCCAGATAGTTACAAATGTCGCTATCAGTCTGTTCCCCCTTCGCCTATAAAAAGGGGACCCCAGATATGTTATTCTCTAAGCTCTCATTTCTTACCTAAAAATTCTGCTAAAATTTTCGTTCGAGCACTCCATTCTTGTTGAGGTAAAGAACTGACTTGAGCGTCGGAGGGTCTTGCCGGAGCAACCCCACCTCCGTTTAGACTTCTTTTGCAGGTCCGCGGCGACCGCGACTCCCTCGACTCCAGCTTCTCCGACGCAGGTGGATTTTTACACCAACAAATAGGATTGGGATTTCAAGAGGGATCGGATTAGCACCTCCTCTCAACACATAATAGAGCAAACACACACAACAAAAATAAGAAAAGAGGGTGGGGCACTGAAATCAGATTGATACCTCACCCCTTCTTCCTCTTGCTCTTACACGTTCAAGGTGTTGGACATCCTAAAAAGATCGATGCCCATCTCCTCTCTCATATTCCTCTTCCTCTTGACCTCTATCGTTCTCTTGTGAAGATAACAAGGAGAATAGATTCAACATCCAAAGAGCGATCTCTGAAAGAGAGCTAGCATCCTGGTGAGATTAGGATCTTCTGATCATATCAACCTCATATGGATATCTATAGAGGTTGGACACGTGTGCGGCTTTAAAGGAGTCATCGAATTGCAATAAAGATCTATCCATGTTAGATGAAGATCAGATCTTCCTCTCTTTTGTTTTATCTTAATGTTAACTATAAGGGATCCTAGTGTTTTAGAGATGCAATCTCTTGCATGCTTATTTGAATTAAAAATAATTTTAATTTTTGTCTTTTCACTGTATTTTTAATTTTGTATCATGCATGCTATCGGATTTTCTTTACCTCCTTTCCAGGCTTGAGCTCGCTCTATTCTGAGCTTCAGGCTTTCAGACCGGCCCATAGGCTTCACTAGAGGGCCCTTTTTTTGTTTTCCTTCAATCATTGTTGAAGGAGGAGGTTGGAAGGAGCGGAGGTAGGGAGGAGGCAATGGGGTGGCAGAGAAGAGGCGACAGGGCGAGGCAAGATGGCTGGGAGATGGAAAGGACTCAAACAAGAAGTAGAGAGATAGGGAAGAAGATGCGAGGAGGTGGTGGCTGGGTGGCACGAAGGAGGTGGCGGGGCAATGAGGAGAGGCAAGGGCTGAGGAGGAGGAGGACCGGAAAGGTGAGGGCCGAAGAGGAGGTAGGAATGCTGGGAAGAAGCAAGATGGGGAATACAGGACAATGTGAGTGGTGGTGGGGAGGATCGGATGATATAAAAAGGCGGCAAGGAGGACCAAGGACTGCATCACGAAGAGGTGAATGCAATCCCATCGATGCCAACAAGGAGGCGGGAAAACAGAAAGAGGCAAGCATGCCGAAGATGAAGAAGAGGGATTGGGATCAAGACGCAGGGTTAATATATATGTTTGGACCAGATCCGAGCTAGGTAGACATAAACTTGAGCCCGGCCCATTTTTAAGATGAGGCTTGATTTTTAGGCCTAGTCCGACTTGCTAGGTTGAAAATTATAGCCCAAACCCATTACAAATATGCTGGGCTTGAGCAGACCAGATGGGCCATCTGGAAAATGAACAGGTCTAGTCGTTACATTTCTGAATAAGCATCACATGTATATCTTTCCAAAATGTAGGTAGATGGGAAACAACACCCATCAGGGGGTTCTATTGATACATGGATCTACATGGTGGGAGCACATATATCCTTTATTTTCAAAATAAGGTCTAGGTTTATCTATCATCTTTTTATCGGGTAGTTTCATTTCCTTCTTGCAAGTTTTTACCATTCTAATTGGTCCGCACATATATAGGCCTAAATTTGCTTGAGTTTTTTAATCTTAGTTATGGCCACATTGTTAGAACCTGAAAAAAGAAAACCACATCTTTTTCCTAATGCCCTCGTTCCTTTAGCCGTCAGTGAGTCAATAAAAAAAATATATATATATCACAAGATTTCGGGTTCCCATCTTCCAACCCAAGATGCGTTTCTTTCTTTGCACGTATTGAGAACTCAATTAACGTTGGGCCGGTAGATCAGCACCATGAGAAAGATTCCACTTACAGCGATCTAACTAATAAATGCTGGACCATTATTACCGCATCTGAAGCAAGCAAAAGACTGTTCACATCGGGGATAAATGATCTCCATTGATCACATGGTCCTTGGCCATGGGATTTACTTCTTTTTTACATCAGCTGTGCAACCTAATTCTGCGGACTTTGTTCAGTTAAGAGGACAAAAGAAAAACACTATATTCCAAACTTCAATCATGAGTAATTTCCTCTGGAACAAACATAGAGACTTCTATAAACAAAATTTAAATTAAAATAGCAAAACAAGAATGTTAGTAACTAGATAACAACAGAATATTCAGTGAAAACCATAAGAAAAAAAGATCGGAGGACTCGCTGATATACGAAGAAAAATTGAAGTTAAACACAAGAAAACAAAGAAACTGAGAAAAGAAGGCAACAAGCCAAATCCATTTCTTCAGGTCCTCAGAAATTTCACTTCTAGAAAAAAGATTCACAAGGTCCGACGTAGCAGAAAGTCGCCGAGTTTATGAAAGGAATGCTAATTAACCTATACTCTCGTTCACGGCTATCTACGTCCCAAGACCTTCATGGGGATTCCACCAAGAAAAATACAAGAAAGTCCAAGAATTGACTCGTCAGAAGAACCCTAAAAAGTTACACATACAGTCGTCTTGAAGAAGGGTGGGTTTGGTAAGGAGAAGCAAGGTAACCCATCAAGAAGATCAGCAGCATCAGTGGTACGATTTTGTTTGCAAAGCAAGACTAATCTCCCCCATGGACGCCCTGATGGGCACCATCATCCCAGAAAACAGAACCATCAATATTACGGATCATCCCGATGCACTGATGGATGCCGCCGCCACCACCTCCATTAACTTCACCATTGACTGGAGGTTGACCGATAGGAACAACTGGAACAAGTGGTTGAAATTGACCACCACCAGCATTGCCATGAAAGATCTCTTGGAGCTCCAGGTAGAAATGATACCTCCCATGAAATTGGCACCATGTTTTGACGTAGTAACAGGAATTAGGAGGGTTGCCTTCACCATTGCAAAATAAGTGAGCAACGGCCCTGTGAGATAGCTGCGCATAGTGGGCAAGGGGCCATTCGAAGACGACAACTCTGGTGCAGACGGGAGGCCCCATGATCTGTGTGGGCGGTGGGATATGGAATGCACCACCTGGAAGTAACTTTACTTGGCGTAGCTCTGTCATGTTCAGTTTGGGAAACCAAGAGCTAAAACTAATCTCCCTTATCTTCTTTCTTTTTCTTGTTCTTGACCTAGAAGAAATGATACAGCAATTTGAGAAAAGAAAAGAAAAGGAAAAGAGGAGGGAGAGAGACAGAGGAATGCTACCTATATATGCTTATACTCTTCTTGGCTCTCCCGGACGTGCAGAACTGCTTCTTCGTCCTCTACACCCTTTCTTTTATTGCTTTGAGGGCAGTAAGCCAGCTGTATGGGAGAGGAAGAGAACCCAAACGCTTCTTGTTTCTTCCTTAAGGATCCAAAATCAACGCTCTTTATCTTTCTTTCCTTCTCGCTGTTTTGATCGGAATGGTGAGGGAGAGAGAGAGAGAATTAAGGGAATCTGCATCGTGCGGCTACTGGCTTTATATAAAACCGTGCTTGGTTTACCTAGCGGGGTTCGGGTTGCATCTTTTGCGCGAAAGAATGATTGATCTTTTCACGACGTCAACCAGTCGATCGCGTTTTGCACAACTTTTAACGCGCAGAGATTTGTGCTTGGGTGGAAGCCAGATGTTTGTTGTGCTAAGAAAGCCGTGCAATTGTCTGAAGAGTGGCTTTCTGGAGGGAGGATGCGGTAAAATGTGACAATAAAAACTCTGGGTAAGATCCAATTCTTCAAATCACCCCAACCAACAATCCTAATTCAGTAGTTCCCCAAAATAGCTCGCTAGCGGTCGAGAGAGAGAAAAAAATCCCACAGCAACTTAGGTGACCACCCACAACAAAACATATTCATTTCATCCAAGAAAGCAACATAATATAGTCTGAAAAGGAGGGGAAAAGTTTACAAAAAAAAAACTAAAGCAGTTCTATTTGACGGGTGCAACTGGTTCTTCTAGGCTTCCTATTTTCCTTCTATCCAATGTACAAGAGAAGAGTTTGGCACTTCAACTGGAAGTAAATAATAAAAATAAATAAATAAACATTTTGCATCGAAAACAGGGCTGGATCGAGACATTTTTTTTGTTTTTATGTAGATGAGTTAAAAAACGCCTAACTCAAATTATATTATCTTATATATAAAAGTTACAGTACTACAAAGGATTTGTGCTATCAGTTTATATAGGTAAATGAAAGGATGAAATTTGTGTTATATTTCTAGTTTAGAGCAGTGATATGATAGCTACCCTAGAGTAGAAGTTTCAGCAATCTTGTGAAGAACTACAGCAAAATTCAGTGCGGTCACACTCCAAAGAGGCATTGTAGATTGCTAGCAAGCTTGCACTGGATTTGTCTAGGATCCTGTTTATGACAGGAATGCCGAAAAATGATGTGCCATCATCGGAGAAGATGCACACAGTCAATATCGAAACTGAATGTGGTAAGGTTGATCGGAGAGGGGTGGTGCTGGGTTCCATTCAGCACCAGAGAAGAAAGGCCTGCAAAACAAGTCCCTCCGGAGGTGACTTCGGCGAAGACCCTCTGACACTCAAGTTAGTTGATGGCTTGAGAGAAGAGAGCGACAAAATCTCTAGGTTGCAAGCAGTATGCATACCTGGAGGGATCCTCACTTATCTCTACTTATAGAGGAAGCAAAATGGATGATGAGAGGATAGGTGATCATGACAATCGTATCCTATCATACGGTGCTGCATGGTGCTGCGTGGGTGACTTTAAATGATGACGGCGAGTGTACCTTTTATTCGGTGCGTACAAGATGATGGATGCTACCGTGCGTGAGGTATAATAAATGATCCTGTGAGTACATTTAATGAACTCGTAGTATCCCATCATGGTGCACAACTAGCCAGCCAGAGTATGACGTTTGAGTGATATGACCCTGATGTGGCCTGTCAGAATGGTATGGTAGCCATATTTGATGCTCAGTTAGTTGGTACAGATCCGCATTATCGAAGTCAGCAAGATGAGGCCATCGAGGGGTGGTATCCTACCGTCGACTGGCGTAGTCGGCCATACATCGAGTAGAAAGTTGGTTATAGGCTGAGCACTGTTGAATGTAAGCGGCTGTGGGTGGCACATTAGCTCTAATCGATCTGGTGTAGATCAGGAGTGAGCTTCCTTTAATCGGTCGGATGCCATTGATAGAGGCCGTTGTTGAGCCAACCAGACGGGACTCATTGATCTAAGTCGGGAGAAGCCATAGTGGCTCAATCGATACTGCTCTTTTAGCCGGCATGGAGATGAGTAGGAAGGTAGTCGATTAATCGACGAGGATCTATCCCAACATCTGCCTACCAACTGTCGAGTCCGATTACGTATTTTAATCGGATGGAGGGAGTTTGTAGTCATCGAGATCCGAGTTGCTTTCACCGACTGCCATTCATCTCGTCGCATTGCGTACTGAATCATTACTTTGTCACTTTGTGGGACGTGCAGCAGCACCATCCATCACAAGTCATGCGGCAATAAATGCAATGAAGCTCGAGGTGATCCTCCATACTAATGATAGGAGATAGGCTGGAAGGGCAATAATGAACATGCATACCTGAGCCGTCTACATGCCGGCAGCCAATTGGTCCAGCCGTGATCATGTGGATTGAGCTGACTCGATAAGATCTGTGAAGAAAATAGGGCCATTTCAGGAATAGATTGTCGGAAAATATCTAAAATTTTTCTATAATAATCTATGAAATATTTTATCTTTTACCTGATTCACAGCGGAATAGGGATCAAATCTCTAAAGGATTCTGAATCTAAAGCCTCGCAAAGATTTGAACGTATAAACCCTCTAGCAAGCACGTCAGACTTCGCTAGAAAGCGGGATGAAGCATCAGATTATTGTACCTCCATAAGGCAGCAGAGAGGGGAGGGAGAGGATCCTTGGTGTGATGCCTTAGACCCAAACTTGGGATGCCTAAGCCTTTTCACACTGTGGAGAAGGTGGACGCCCAATCACCATGCCAAAGAGAAGGACTGGTCCTCCTCTTGCATGCTCCTCTCTCTCTCTCTTTCTTACCTTAGCACATAATCTAATTGTTATGCTTTGATAGTTAGAAGTCCTCCTTATTTATAGATGATTTTTCATGACCCAATAGACTAGGAGTCCTAATTCAAATTAGCTTTGAATTAATCCTTCCCTTCTCTAATTATGAATCCCATTTGAGATAGGATAGGCGTCTAACTAGGTGCCCTCATGCACCCATGCCTATATCCAAGTGTGGGGCGGCAACAACCAGCACCCCACCCCCTTTGGTTAGCCATGAGAAATGAGAGTCTCAGTAAAACTGGACTCTAAAGATCTAATCCAAAAATAAATCAATTCGAATCCAATTCGAAGCTAATTCGAATCAATTTTGAATAAGCTGTCAATCCCAAACTGTTTAGGATTTAGTATCAAGTATAACTTAAATTTTTAATCTAATTAAATCTAATTAAATCAGAGCTAATTTAAAATTAGTTAGCACTTAAATTCAATCTCTCATAGACTCCTTAGATCATAGAACAAATCTTGTTTATCTTTGGAATTGAACATGAACCTCATGTCTAGTGCTAGCTAGATATAATCAATTGTTTAATTTTGTATGACCCACAACTTAATTCTTAATTAAGTTAATCTATTTATTCAATCAAGTCATGTACTTTCAAATTGAACATATAGACTTAGATCAATTCTTTCCTACATCGCTTGATTTTGTACGTGACTCCATAGGTTCAAACACTAAGTCAGTAGCATAGAAATTATTTTCTACACTAATTGAAGTTACCATCTAGCAATGATTTTGACGTCTGGATAGGTCAAATATTTATAAGACAATATTCAAGAACCTATGCATATGGTTAGCACATAATTCATCCTTTTGACTCTGAATGCTCTAGGACGATCTAAGGTTAAACTGTCAACCCTGAAAGATCATTCTCATTGTATTCCAATCTTTCAAATTCATTATATGGATTATCTTGATCAAGATTTTAAATTGAAATACAATGATGCATTAGCTCCTATGATCCGGAGGGGTCAATTCTATCTTGATCCACATATAGACTTCACAAGTACTTGATTATACCCAGTAACTTTTTGTTACTGTATTAGAAATATAAATAGTACGGTATCAAAGTACAGTGAGTTGCTTGCAAATCACTATAGTGATCTCAGATCTGAGGGATATTTATACCCATATGCTTCACGAGCTGCTTTCGACGGCAGAGCACTCAGTAGATGAGTCACTTATTCGGTGATGATGTACTCCTATATCTCATCTGCATGTCATACCAGTGTCTCCACACTCCTTAGTTAAGAGAACAACCAACCTATATAGCACACAATGACTTTCGCTCGATAAATATCATCAACTTTTAATAATATATCATTTGATCACGAACATGTTATAGAACTATATGATAAATCCTCCTTTATCGATTACTTTATAGTTCTAAGGACTTCATCACAATGCAAGAGTTCTAGTAAGAAAGATGTAACTTTGTGATGAATAATATCAAAATAATTTTTATTCATTGATAAATAATTCATATACATATTACAAAAGACCACAATCGTCCAAACAATTGACTTTAGGATATATTTTTTAACAACTCTTATTTGAACTAAAGTCAATCGGGGCAGTATCTTATACCTGTCTGCCATTTATAACTATCGAACTCTTTGATCCCAAGAGCTTTAGTGAAGAGTTTGGTTATGTTCTTCTTTCCATCAATTTTCTAAAGCTCGACGTCATCTCGATCCATGATCTCACGTACAAGGTAATAGCGACACAAAATATACTTGATATGCTGGTGTGATTTTAGTTCTTTCGCTTAAGCCATGGCTCCAGTGTTGTCACAGTACAGCAAAACAGGGCCATCAATAGAAGATGTAACTTCGAGCTCGATGATGAACTTCTACAATCACACCACCTCCTTTGTAGCATCGGATGTAGCAATATATTCTACTTTGCATACATAATCGGTCATAGTATTGTTAGATGTATGCCTAGAAGTCAATCTTGACTGACGCATATCATATTTTTAGGATATAATTTTATACTTTATGGGCATTTATATTACCATTCATATTTTATGTGTCCATAAATCATCCAAGGGATTAACAAAATTGTAACATATATTTTCAAAGAATTAAAAATTTGAGATATGTCATTAATGGTTAATTTCTAAATTACTCCTGGTCATAGGATCATCATGGAGATGGTGATTGATCCAGATAGATCAGTACATGGATTACTTCCTTCGGACAGATAAATCTTGAGTCTGCGGTGTAGTGACACTAGAGTGAAAGTATAGATGGTTGTTAGATAATAACTAGTACTGAGCTTGACCAACATGAAAAGTCACATGGATGTCTGCTCATTCGTTAGTGACTTTCTCGTTGCTGCAGTTGTATGACTGATCCTTTGACTTGCGGTGCTATAGCTGCTCACAGTAAGGCTGCTGGAGTTTGACTACATATAAATATGAATCTTAATGAGTCCTTGTAGTGGATGTTGGTGATAGTTGGTTCGCTATAGGAATAAGATGTACACCTAAATGGGATCTATCAATCTTAGCAGAAAGGAGTAGTCTTATGGGATTTAAAAAATTGAGTCTTTAAGTTTATGGCCATAGTAGTATGATTAATAAAAAAATTTTTTATAAGGATCATATATAGACTCGAGCTGATTGAATCTATCATATGACTGATGATGAGGTTTGAAGATTTATCCATGATCTACTATCTGTCAGAACACACAATAGAGGGACTGTATCATACGTTAACTGCATCTAGAGATTCATCACCTTTTATTCTGTTAGATTGCCACTATATACTGCTGGTGTTACTGATAGATTGTGAGACCTACAAGCATCATCTTGATAATCGATGATCTTGATGGGCAATGTTGGAACAATTCCAATCTATGGAAAAGAGTTTCAATGATATTGTGATAGAGATCACAATATATCTCACTACTAAACAGAATATAACTATGGAGTCACACACAAAGAGACTTTTAACTGATCAGATGGTTGAATTATGATTACAAATCGTGAAAGAATTTGATTATCAATTTGATTGATGATTGATCCAATACAAAAATTACATTAAGTAACTCGTTAAAGAGTTAGTGAGTTGTAGGAGGATTAATTAGCAATTGGATTGCTAATTGGCTCAATTTGATTGAGCTATAGGACTTGCATCAAGTCTAATTAAATTAGATTTAATTTGACTTAATATGGATTTGATTTGATCAAACCAAATTGGGTTATGAGATAACCAAATTACATAAGAGATTGATTCCTAATTGAATTAAGATTTGGGTTTGACTCAATTCTTAATTAGACTAAGATCTAAACAAGAATATTTAAGTTCCTATTTAGACTAAAAATTCTCATCTTCATGGATGCACCAAATCTTAATTGGATTAGGATTAAATTGAGTTTGACTCAAGTACCAAGAGAAAGTCCAAAAAGACTAGGACTCCTTCTCTAATTAGGTATCATCTAATCTAAATAGTTTGGGCTTCAAATCAGATTTAATTTTCTATCTATTTAGGTCTAATCAGTTTCTACTATGATTAAGATTGGTTAAAATTTAAATTGATTTAAATTAGCCACCTAAAAGAAGAGTCCCATATGCATTAAACTTCTTCCTTTCTATATGCCAACAAGGTCCCACGCCACCAAAGTTTTGGGCACTATAACCTCCCCTTTTGCGTAAGATATTTAGCATGTAATAACCTCTCTTAATCTCCTTCTTTTTGTGAGAAACTTGGGTGCAAAAGAGAGATGTGGGTGGCATCAAAAATTAAGAGTCTAAAGGAGTTTGAAATCTCCCCTGAACTCCTACCTAAACTCTATCTCTTCCCTATTTAAACCATGCATCCTATGGGATGGTGTGAAGTCTGATATGGATTAGGTTTGATGCCAAAAGAAAGGAGTTTTTGTGCATGAAAAATCTAAGGGAGAGAGAGGGACGGCGTGAAGGCCATGGGCATGAGGTAAGTTGCTCCTATCCCTTCTTTCTTACAATAACCAAAAGTTGGTTGTTAAGACATCTTCTCTCCCATCTTTTTTCCATGTTTGGACATGGGTTTGTCTTTTTCTCTTTGTCCAAAAGTTGGATAAAATTTTTACATCTCTAATGTAGAGATTTGGTGCATGGTTTTAGGAAGAAAAGAGAAGAAAGAGTTCTTCTCATGATCTCTAGCGTAGAGATCAACATCCTCCTATATTCTTCTTCTTCTCTAAGGGGGTGTTTGGTTGGAGGAAGTGGAGATCTAGAATTGAAATCAAAATAGGTGACTCCCATTCCAACCGTTTGGTTGAGAGGAGTTCCATTCTAATTTTGATTTCAGGATGGAATGAGAATGGCTCAAGTTATATAAAACTCAATCTCTACTCTCCTCTATGGATTCAAATTTCCATTTTAATTTCGATTGTGATTCTGGTTATGAACCAAATGCTTCAAAGGATTTGGCCATTTCGATTCTGATTCCAAGCTATTCTGATTCCCATTTCTATTTCGATTTCGGTTACAAACGAAATACTCTTTAAGAGTGTCTTGAGAGAAAAAAAAATTTTCAACCATCAAGATACGATCTCTATAAGGGAGCTAGCATTTCGATGAGATCAAGAAGCTTCTGATCAAATGAAATCTTGTATAGATATCCATTGAGGCTAGACACTTGTGTGGCTATAAGAAACTTTTAGAAGACATCCATGATCATCAGTTCATGGTGAAGATTGATCCATGCCAAGGTATGTTTTCTATTTACTTTTCTCTATTTGATTTCTGTATCTAAATTCTGTATCACATATGATGAACCTATTTATAATTTTAAGATTTTATCTTATGTATGCTTAGATTAAATTAGATTTAATCTAAAAATTTTTAAACTCTACTGCATATTTGTTTTGAAAATTTTACATGTATCAAACTATAAAAATCCAACAATGGTATCAAAGCCACATCATATGCATGAGATTAAGATTTAGATCAGAAATCTGTAGAGAAAAATTTTAGATCTGAAAGTTTTTGATGTTGTTCTGACATAATATTGTCCTGGCATAAATTGTTATGCTGAATGGTTATCCTAGAATGATATTAAAATTTTTAATTAAATAAAATTTTGGATCTAATTTTTTAGTATATATATGATATATGTTTAGTTATTTAGATCTGAAAAAAGTTTTGAGATCTATTTTGATTCGTATATATGATATATGAAAGCATATTTAGGGTTAAAATTTATTTTTATGACTTGAACTTATTCATGTATATAATATGTGTTTGTATGTATGATCTGAAATTATTTTGAAATCAAAATATATTTTTCATGCAAAGTATTTAGATCTAAAAATTTAGATTTAAAATCTTAAATTAGTGTTTGTACACGAGGGATTGGTCATGGATAGATCAAAATAGGTCATGTAATTGAATTACATCTAGGGTTTCTGATTTGATCACAATTGATCTAAATCATTTTGGCAAGTTGATCAAATCGAATCAAGTATTGATTAGGATGAGGTTAATAGAGCTTAAGATCATATAATTATTGTTGATCAAATCGATTGACATCCATATGTAAAATCGATTAACCTAAAGATATACTTCGGCTCTATGGCTCGAATCTGATTCACTTAAGCTAACCTATTCAGACTAATTAACCAATTGGTATATAAGATAAGTAATTGAAAGGTAGTTATTTAATTGATTTCGTTCGTTGGTCTGGCCAATTTATTGGTGTATAAGGAAAGCAATAGGGGGACTCCTATCAATCTCCACTTATCTGACCAATTTAGAAGATTGAGTCTCAAATATGGTTGCTTGGTGGTTTGATTTAGCCCATGCCAATTAGATCAGTTATATGATGACTGATTAGATGAGACCTTGTGGAAAATTCAGTGTAGGAATAAAATGATAATTTTAAATTTTTTTAAAATCATGATTTTACAGTGAAAAAATATTAATTAATTTAATTAATTAACATAAATTTATCCTATACTAGGATCTAAATATGATATATAGCATGCATGTATTTAAATTTGAAATTTGAATTTAAACAATAAACACTTTATTGTAATGTGTTCAGAACACAATACCTTTGTGCGGGTAGTAGATCACCGCAATCTGATCACTGTCGGGAGAGTCTGATCATCGTGATGCAGCCACATAGCGTGTCTGGCCTCTACAGATCATCCACATGAAGTTTCGGTCTGATCGACTCCTCACGAGTGCTAGCTCATTGTAGAGCCCTTTTGATTGCCGATGCTGATCGAACTCCTTCGATCGATGTCTGTCGATTCTTTGGATACTTCAGATCATCAACAGATATGTTTGAGAGGATGTTAAAGATCTCTTGAGATTTTGTGGGCTCACGACACTCGTGGCTCACTTTCTCACTTCCCGAACCCCAGGCTAAAACTATAGGGAACTCATCGAAAACCTTGCACCCACTTTTCTTTTTTTTCTTTCTTTTTCTCTTGGAAGGATATGGACTTCCTTCTCACGCACAAGACTTCTCACGCCTCAGAATTTTTCTTCAAAAATCTTCTTCTTGCATGCCCCACTCTTCTCCTCCTTTTATAACAACGTCAAACATCTTATCCAAAAGAAAAGATAAAGATGAGTAATTGCACATTTGAATTCAAATCAAATTTTGAATTCAAATGGACACCAACTCATCCCTTATCCACTAAAGGTGTGAGGAATGGCTTAAATTGTGCATGGAGTGATTTCATAAGAAACCTTTTCTCATGTAATAAATAGGACATAAAAAAAGGGATAAGGCGCAAAGATTGATTGCCCATTCAAATTCAAACTTTATTTTGAATTTGAATGCCAACCAATCATCTTTATCCATTCAAATAGCACATTAAAGTGGGGCGTAAAGAGGGCTTGGCGTGAGAAAAAATTCATGAGAAGTTTCTTCTCATGAATTCAAATGGGTGCAATGGAAGTGAGGTGGCGCATGGAGATTGGGTCAAGGTGGTTTAATTATTTAAACCAACCTAATTGAACCAAATAAGTTAGGTCCAATTAGACTAATTTAAATCCAACCTAATTAGGATTAATTAAGCTCAATAAAATCCTAATCAAATCAGGAATTGACTAAGTCCAACTCCTGATCAAATCAGAGACCAAACCATCTCGACGATTAGGTCAACTCTTAACCTAATCGGGTCAAACCCAACTGAACTCAATTCAATTGGACTTGATCCAAAAATAATTACTCAATCAAATTGATTTAATTAGTGATCAAATCACTAATTAAACCTCTCAAAAATATCGAGTTCAAATCCGATGGGCAATCGGGCATCAGAATTCATCGATATGTAATCCTGATCGAAAAGTCCCAACCAGTGGGACTCTTGACCCCGGTACCCATAATGTGTGAACTCATGATCAGAGAATCCTGATTCTCGATCACTGAGTCTCAAACATGTAGGATTCTACACCAGCCATCAGATCAGATAGGAACCTCTAATGTGTGTGACCCCGTAGGTTCGAACCTAAGCCGGTAGCACAGGAACCAATTCCTGTACTAATCGAAGTGACCATCTAGCAATGGTACCCGACGTTCGGATAGGTCGAAGAGTCATAATCGCAACACTCAGAATCTACATGAATATGGTTACTGTATAATTCATCCTTTTGACCCCTGTGTTTAGGATGACTCAGGGTTAAACTGTCACCCTGATCAGATCATCTGAATCGTGCTCAACTCAAACAGTCCTGTGACTCCTCATAAGGACTACCCTAGCCAAGATTTTGCTAAATTGAAATACGACTGTACACAGTTCCTAAACTGGAGTGGTCAATCCCATCTTGACACATGCACCGACAAGTCAAGTACTTGACTATACCCAGTAGCCTTCCGTCACTGAATTAAAAATTCAGTAGTCCAGTGCCTGTGTAGTGAGTTGCTTGCAAGTCACCGTGGCGATCTCAGGTCAGAGAGATATTTATACCCATATTCCATCAGAGCAAATCTTGATAGCAGAAATAGCTCCGAAGTCGGTCACGTTCAGTGCAGATGTACCCTTAATCTCACCTGTATGCCATACCAGTGTCTCCACACTTATTGGTTAAGAGGACAACCAACCTATATGGTACACAATGACCTATGCTTGATAAATGTTGTCATCCTTGGTAACAACGTATCATTTGATCGTGAACAGATTTAAGGACTAAACGATAAATCCTCCTTTGTCGAGTTAAATAGTCCTAAGGACTTCACCACAACATAGGAGTTCATTAGAAGATGAAATATTTTATGATGAAAAATACCAAAATATTTTTATTAATTCATAATTCATATAAAATATAAAAATGAGCACAACCGTCAACAGACTGACGATTGGCTTTGGGACACTATTCTCAACAATCTTCCACTTGGCTTAAAGCCAATCGGTGCAGTATTTAATACCCATCTTCGACTTGTAGTTGTCGAACTCCTTCACCGTAATGGCTTTAGTGAATGGGTCAGCCAGGTTCTCCTTTCCGTCGATCTTCTGAAGATCGACGTCACTTTGATCCATAATTTCTCGGATGAGATGGTAGTGGCATAGAATATGCTTCGTTCGCTGGTGTGCCTTTGTTTCTTCGCCGGAGCAATGGCTCCAGAGCTGTCACAATAGAGCAGAACTGGACCAACAAGAGAGGGTGCTACTCCGAGCTCGAAGATGAATTTTTCAGCCACACCGCTTTTTGGCAGCATCTGATGCAACGACATACTCCACCTCGCAAACAGAATCAGCCAATGTGTGCTGCTTGAAATTTTTTCAGCAGATAGCCCCACCATTAAGGATAAAAATAAATTCCGACACACTTTTGCTGTCATCGTGATCAGACTGGAAACTAGAGTCTGTAAATCCTATAAGTCTCAAGTCTGATTCACCATAAACAAGCCATGGTCCTTAGTATTTTTAAATACTTCAGGATGGTTTTAACAACCATCCAGTGATTCTCCCCAGGATCAGATTGGTATCTACTCACTACCCTAGTGAGTATGCCACATCTGTCATGTACATGTCATGACATACATGATAGATCCCACTGTCGAAGCATATGAAATCCTACCCATAGCTCTCTCTCTTGAGATGTTGTCAGACAATCCCTCTTTGAGAGAGAAATTTTATGGCCTATCAGAAGATATCTTTCTTGGAATTCTCCATGCTGAACCTCTTCAGCATAGTATCAATGTACGTGGACAGAGATAAATCAAGCAACCTTTTAGATCTATCCCTATAGATCCTCATCCCTAGGATGTAGGAAGCTTCTCCCAGATCCTTCATGGAGAACTGTGACGACAGCCAAATCTTTATTCCCTGTAATGCAGAGACATCATTTTTGATTAAGAGAATGTCATCCACATACAATATAAGAAATACTACTACTGGACCATTAGCCCACTTATAAATGCATGGCTCTTCTCCATTCTTAACGAAGCCATACGTCTTGATCATCTTATCAAAATGTATGTTCCAACTCCGTGATGCCTACTTAAGTCCATAAATGGACCTCTGTAGCCTGCACACCTTAGACTCATCTGTGGATGTGAATCCTTCAGGTTGTATCATATACACCTCTTCATCCAGCTCTCTGTTTAGGAAAGCTGTCTTTACATCCATCTGCTAGATTTCATAGTCCAGATGGGCAGCTATGCAAGCATAATCGAATGGATTTGAGCATTGCCATAGGAGAAAATGTCTGTCATAGTCTATACCATAATGTTGATGATATCCTTTGGCAACCAGACAGGCTTTATAGATTTCCATATTTTCGTCTGCACCTCTCTTCCTCTTGAAGACCCACTTACACCCTATGGGTTTTACTCCTTCGGGTGGGTCAACCAATGTCCACACATCGTTGACCTTCATGGACTCCATTTCGGATTTCATGGCCTCCAGCCATTTCTCAGAGTCGGATCTCTGCATTGCATCCATGTAGGTGATCGGATCCTCATCATTTTCATCAAGTTCGATAGGATCGCCGTCCCGAACCAAAAAATCATAGTATCTATCCGTTGATGTGGTACTCTACTATATCGCCTTAAGGGTGCTTGAACAATGGGCTCTGGATCTGATCTAACCAAATTGGTTTAGATTCAGCAACTTGTGTCAGTTTTTCCACCTGCCGAACTTCGTCAAGTTGGATCTTAGAGGCAACAGTCCCTTCATCAAGAACTCCTTTTTCAAAAAGATTGCCTTAAGGCTGACAAACACTTTTTGCTCATCAGCTAGGTAGAAGTAATACCCTTTGGTCTCTTTTGGGTACCCTATAAAATTACACTTGTCAGACCTAGGTCCTAGTTTGTCCGTAATTAAACGTTTAACATAAGCGGACACCTCCAAACCCTAAGGTGCGAGAGTACTGGCTTACGTCCTATCCATATCTCATATGGCATTTTGGTTACAGACTTACTCGAAACTCTATTTAGAAGGTAACAAGCTGATTCGAGTGCATATCCTCAAAAAAAGATTGACAGACCAGCAAACCCCATCATGGATCGAACCATGTCCAACAAGATCTGATTCCTCCTTTCAGATACACCATTATACTGTGTATTCCAGGAGGAGTCCATTGAGAGAGAATTCATTCTCCCCAAGATATGTCAGAAACTCATTGGAAAGGTATTCACCTCATCGATCAGATCAAAGAGTTTTAATACACTTTTAGTTTATTTTTCTACCTCATTTCGAAATAGTTTGAACATTTCAAACGACTCCAATTTATGCTTCATTAAATAGACATACCTATACCTCGATAGGTCGTCTGTGAAGGTTATGCAGTAGAAATATCCACCTCTTGCACTTGAGCTTATGGGTCCACATACATCAAAATGTACCAAATCCAAGAGTTCACTGGCTTGCTCACCTTTTTCAATAAAAGGTGATTTGGTCATTTTATCAAGAAGACAGGACTCACAGGTTGGAAGTGATTCACAATCACCTACTTCAAGAATTCCTTCTTGAGCCCACCTGTTTATCCTGTTCTTATTGATATGACCTAGCCTACAGTGCCAAAGGTAGACTTCTGACACATTATCTATTCTAGGGTATTTACCAGAGGTTTGAACCATATTAACAGGTTGTGATAGATAGTAAATTCTATTATTAAGTTGTCCAATAAACATTGTAATACCATTCAAAATGATATTGCAAATTATTTTTTTATTAAAAATTGATAACCGTTCATGGCCAAAAGGCCTACAGAAATAATATTTAATAAAAAGCTTGGACAATAGTGACATTCACTCAGAATTATATTTCGAGAATTGATTATAAGGTTCATGATTCCTAATGCTAGAACTAGAACTTTGCTTCCATCTCCAACGTTCAGGAATCTATCGCCTTCATCAAATCTCCTACTGACCTGCAGACCCTGCATCGAATTGCAAATATGATAAGAGCTTCCGATATCCAATACCTAGGCAGTAGTATCACAAATGAAAATATTGCAAAGTGTTATCATATAAGTACCTTGCTTCTTCTTCGGCCTGTTTGGGTCCAGAAAAGCAATGTATAGAGGACAGTTTCTCTTCCATGCCCCTGCTTCTTGCAAAAGAAGCACTCTGCCTGGCTCTGGTTGGGCTTGCGCTTCTTGGTCTGACCCTGTGCAGACATCCCAGCATGCAGCTGCACCTTCTTATTCTTCTTCTTTCCTTTCTCAAAGGGTCGACGACCAGAAGAAGACCCTCCCACAACACTCACTGACTCCTTATGGAGCTGGTGATCCTTCTCAAAGTTCTGCAGCAACCCCAACAAGAGTGGTAGTTCACTGTAGGCTTTGTCATCCGAAAATGAGTAAGAAAGGGGAGGAAGGACTTGGGCAATGAATTAAAATGCATCCTTATCGAGCTGCTCGTGCAAGGAAAAGCCCAGTTTACTTAGGCGCTCAATCATTTCGATCATGTATAGTACATGATCAGTGACTGAGGCTCCATCCCTCATCCGAGCATTAAAAATGGCACAACTAGTTTTGTGCTTTTCAGTATCGTCAGCGTGCCAAAAGAGTCGTTCAATATTTGAAGCATCTCCTGTGGCTGGGCATTCTCGAACCTGTGGCTGAACTCATCATTCATTGCCGCCAGCATAATGCACCGAATGGTGGTGCGGTCGTTGAACCACTTCTGATAAGTATCTCGGACCGTCCCTCTAACGTTCGGGGCTGGCTCCTCATGTGCCAGATCCGTTACTACATAAATGATCCGCTCATGCTCAAGGATGATTTTTAATTTTCGATACCAGCTATCGAAATTAGTCCCATGAGCTTGTCATTATCTAATAATGATCAGAGGGACAGGGTAGTGGCCATAGCTGTATAAAGAAAAACCAGACCTCTATTAGTACATAAATTATAAATACTAAAGACTTGGACTTTAGTCTAAAGTTTCTCTCAGTATTTTTACGAATTGGTAGCCTCAACCTCCAATTCGAGGAATTACTTTAATTCCTTAGTGGATACTAGAATCCACACAGACTACACATGAGCCCAACTTTGGTTGGTCAACCCATGTGCATCTATGGGTAGGTTCATAACCAGTTGTTTCTCTAAACAACTTCTAGTAATTGATTTTGCCCCAGAACCTAATCAGTAGGCTTTGGCCTCCACTGAAAAGATCTGGTTAGGTCCAATCATTAACATGATTTGATTTGGTGAATCGGACCAATAAATGATCAGGCCCGAATTTGGCCGGCCAACCTGACCACCATCAGAAAGACGCAAACCAAATTATCATATTATGAATAATAATTCCATTAGTCAATAAGCACAGGCCTTTGGGCCTCCAATGATTATTAAACTAATGGACTCATTATCACTCACTTAATGGGAGGCTATGACTTAGTTATTAATATAACTTAATCATTTTTAGGGACCTAATAATTTTTGAGGATTTTATTAAAGGATAGATGAGAAGAAAATATCCAGCCAATTTCAATCCTCCCACTGACTTCATCAAGTCAGATTAAAAAGGATTTAATTAAAGCTGGCATTAGGAGCACCTAAATCAGTCAAACTGATTTACCTAATGACATGGGTGAGCTCTAATCACCAAGTGATCTAATCAAAACCTAATTCACCAGGTTGGCCAGGTAAGTGAGATCAGTGGTGGGGATAAGCCATTAACTCGTCAGAGATCGAATCACTGCGAGTAGCTCCCACTTAAAAACCACTGGTCAAAATGCCAAACTTATCTTAGACACCAACCGATTCATTAATTTTAATTTGATCAACTTATTAAATAGGGTTTCACCGTGTAGCCATGAATTAAGTCCATCTTGATCTAGTTAAAGACATGGACCCATTCAACTACAACTATTAGAGTTGAGTCTAGAGTATCTTTGACCTAATCTAATTCAACTTTTGATTAGATGTGATTAATTACTCTAATTTAGTCCATTTCTTTAAGCTAACCTTAGGTCTAACCCAATTATGGACCTAATCCATCTAACTCATTGACCCACAAGTTTATGCAATTATCTTAGATCTTAATTCATAATTCTAGACCTACTAGACAACACTTAATTCTTTTAATTAAGTATTTGGGCTGATGGGTCAGGGTTTGGCATTTGAAAATAATTTTTAAATTTGAAATATTTTATTTTTTGTTCATCAAATATATTGACTCATTTTACAAATAGATCAGCACATTTCATAAATAGCAATCCTATTGCTAATTACATAACAAAAAATAACTCAATCAAAATAAATCATGAATATTCCTTTAGACTAATCTAACACATTCATGATAAATTTCATAATGGAACCTTTACAATTAATTCCTTTCGCTGCTTCATCTGCATAGGATATAATTGCAACGGCACCCCTACCACCATAGGAGACCCTATCGAATGGGAGGAGAAGGCCTTTAAATCCTGCTTTTCTCCTATGACCAGACGGCCATGGCAACCAACCCAATTCGATTACTTGCTATTTAGATCAAGTATATCTAAATATATCAATTTCAAATTTAAATTTTAAATTTTAAATTTTAAATTTTGAATTTCAAATTTTAAACAAATTTCAAAATTTGAAATTTCAAATTTTGAATTTCAAATTTTGAATTTTAAATTTTGAATTTTAAATTTGAAATTTCAATCAAATTTCAAATTTCAAATTTTGAATTTTAAATTTTTGAATTTTGAATTTAAAATTTAAAATTTCAAAATTCAAAATTCAAATTTTGAACTTCAAATTTTTGAATTTTAAATTTTAAATTTTAAATTTTATGAATTTTAAATTTTGAATTTCAAATTTTAAATTTTAAATTTTAAATTTAAACTTTTAGATTATAGCTTAATCTATGCATGCAAATATATATATCATATCTAAGAACCCACTCTGATACCATTTGTGGGGAAATTCAGTGCAGGGGTAAAATGATAATTTTAAATTTTTTTAAAATTATGATTTTATAGAGAAAAAATATTAATTAATTTAATTAATTTACATAAATTTATCCTACACTAGGATCTAAATATGATATATAGCATGCATGCATTTAAATTTGAAATTCAAATTTGAACAATAAATACTTTATTGTAATGTGTTCAAAACACAATACCTTTGTGCGGGTAGTAGATCACCGCAATCTGATTATCGTCGGAAGAGTCTGATCGTCATGATGTAGCCACACAGTGTGTCTAACCTCTGTGGATCATCCACACGAAGCTTCCAGTCTGATCGACTCCTCACGAGTGCTAGCTTGTTGTAGAGCCCTTTTGACTGTCGATGCTGATCGAACTCCTTTGATCGATGTCTGTCGATTCTTCGGATGCTCTGGATCATCAACAGACGTGCTTGAGAGGATGTTGAAGATCTCTCTGAGATTTTATGGGCTTACAACACTCGTAGCTCACTTTCTCACTTCCTGAACCCCAGGCTAAAATTATAGGGAACTCACCAGAAACCTTGCACCCACTTTTCTTTTTTTCTTTCTTCTTCTCTTAGAAGGATATGGACTTCCTTCTCATGCACAAGACTTCTCATGCCCCAGAATTTTTCTCCAAAAATTTTCTTCTTGCACACCCCACTCTTCTCCTCCTTTTATAAGAACGTCAAACATCTTATCCAAAAGAAAGGATAAAGATGAGTAATTGCACATTTGAATTCAAATCAAATTTTGAATTCAAATAGACACCAACTCATCCCTTATCCACTAAAAGCGTGAGGTGTGGCTTAAATTGTGCATGGAGTAATTTTATGAGAAACCTTTTCTCATGTAATAAATGGGGCGTAAAAAAAAGGATAAGGCGCAAAGATTGATTGCCCATTCAAATTCAAACTTTATTTTGAATTTGAATGGCCAACCAATCATCCTTATCCATTCAAATGGCACATTAAAGTGGGGTGTGAAGAGGGCTTGGCGTGAGGAAAAAATTCATGAGAAGTTCCTTCTCATGAATTCAAATGGGTGCAATGGAAGTGAGGTGGCGCATGGAGATTGGGTCAAGGTGGTTTAATTATTTAAACCAACCTAATTGAACCAAATAAGTTAGATCCAATTAGACTAATTTAAACCCAACCTAATTAGGCTTAATTAGACTCAATAAAATCCTAATCAAATCAGGAGTTGACTAAGTCCAACCTCTGATCAAATCAGGGACCAAACCATCCAGACGATTAGGTCAACTCTTAACCTAATCGGGTCAAACCCAACTGAATCCAATTCAATTAGACTTGATCCAAAAATAATTACTCAATCAAATTGAGTTAATTAGTGATCAAATCACTAATTAAATCTCTCAAAAATACTGAGTCTAAATTTGATGGGCAATTAGGCATCAGAATTCATCGATATGTAACCCTGATCGAAAAGTCCCAACCAGTGGGACTCTTGACCCCGGTACCCATAATGTGTAGAACTCATGATCAGAGAATCCTGATTCTCGATCACTGAGTCTCAAATATGTAGGATTCTACACCAGCCATCAGATCAGATAGGAACCTCTAATGTGTGTGACCCTGTAGGTTCGAACCTAAGCCGATAGCACAGGAACCAATTTCTGTACTAATCGAAGTGACTATCTTGCAATGGTACCCGACGTCCGGATAGGTCGAAGAGTTGCAATCGCAACACTTAGAACCTATATGAATATGGTTACTGTATAATTCATCCTTTTGACCCCTGTGTTTAGGATGACTCAGGGTTAAACTGTCAACCCTGATCAGATCATCCGAATCGTGCTCAACTCAAACAGTCCTATGACTCCTCACAAGGACTATCCTGACTAAGATTTTGCTAAATTGAAATATGACTATACACAGCTCCAAAATTGGAGTGGTCAATCCCATCTTGACACACACACTGACAAGTCAAATACTTGACTACACCCAGTAGCCTTCCATCACTGAATTAAAAATTCAGGTAGTCCAATGCCTAAGTGCAGTGAGTTGCTTGCAAGTCACTGTGGCGGTCTCAGGTCGGAGGGATATTTATACCCATATTCCATCGGAGCAAATCTTGACAACAGAAATAGCTCTGGAGTCGGTCACGTTCAGTGCAGATATACCATTACATCTCATCTGTATGTCATACCAGTATCTCCACACTCATTGGTTAAGAGGACAACCAACCTATATGGCACACAATGACCTATGCTTGATAAACATTGTCGTCCTTGGTAACAACGTATCATTTGATCGTGAACAGATTTAAGAACTAAACGATAAATCCTCCTTTGTCGAGTCTAAATAGTTCTAAGGACTTCACTACAACATAGGAGTTCATTAGAAGATGAAATATTTTGTGATGAAAAATATTAAAATAATTTTTATTAATTCATAATTCATGTATAAATATAAAAATGAGCACAACCATCAACAGGCTGACGATTGACTTTGGGACACTATTCCCAACAGACCTAAACTCAAATCTCTCCATAAATATTAAGTCCAATGGTCTTCCACCATTATAGATGTGTGGACATGCTACCGGTGTTGATTGATCTTGACTGATCACAGTGGTTCAGTTGCATTGAAAACTTGCAACCACTCTATTAGTAAAGAGTTTCTCCAGGGTAAAGATAGGGTTGGGCCCAATAACTATTAGGTGAGGGACCCAATGATGGCTTTGCACCTGCTAGTTAACGGTGGTCTGACTTAACTAAAGAGTGTGGGCAATAACTGTTAGGTGAGCTTATATGACTTAGAGACCAAATAGCTATAACATGCTTAGAGAAGAATCTGGATAAAGAGTTGTCCACACATCGATGCTTGTTCGTGTTACTAATAAGTGTTAGGTGAGGTGCACAGCATCGGTGGGACCACAGCACCCACTAGAAATTCAGTTGTTGCGTTATAATTTTTATTTCTTCCCTCGAAGAGTGTGAGAGATCTGATAAAATAGTGAGAGTCTTTTTGCATCTAAAAGTTTCTAGAGTAAATTATAAAATAAGTATAAATATCAATTAGAATCTTTGCTCTCTGCTATTTATTGTGTTAGTTTTCAATCCTCTAGCTCAAATCTTAGATATCAACTGATTAATCGAAATCAATTACATAGACTAGCTCACAAACTTAAGAATCATTCTTAAGTTTTAGAAAATTAAATAATATTCTCTATCAGATTATTCTGATGTTAACAGTCTGTCTAATCTAAAATCAATGAGCTGTACTTGATGAGTGGATGGATAATGTCAATAAAGATAGATGCTATATGTTGAAGTCCATGTTAGATAAAATCCAACGTATGTATAAGCATATGTTCACTACCAACAACACATTGATTCATCTACAAGTATTGTGAGGTGATCAGAGTCACACAGTACATGTGATACGTGATGAGCAGTAAGTTTATGATTGTTATTTGATAATGATCAAAGATATTAAGGAGCTTAAAAGGCTCAATATGACCATGCATAAGGAATTGCTTGTGGATTTGATCCTATGATCTCTGATTAGTTTATATGGATAGTTTATGATAAACTACCATATGAATGACCATCTTCGCATCTTATTTGAATTGGTCAAATTGTTGCTAACAAAAGAATCTTTAAAGAGTTCAGAGGTAAATATCTGGAGAGCCTAAAGAAATAAAGACACACCTAAAGTAGGTATGTCGAAATTGCTCAATACTATCCTTACAATTTTCTCTTCTCTCATTGAGCTATAGACTCCAGTGATTATATAGAGTTGATGGGAAGGTAGAGAGCTGAGGAAGTAACCCTTGAAATTGGCAATAGGGCAAGAGTTGCTGCTGTGGCCATGAGCATATGTTCTTTGTGATCATCATTTGGGTTTAGTTCTTAAAGACAGTCTCTATCATTCGCATGGTGATGCATCTGTGAACTTAATTGAACTTAAATATATATAGAACCTTGGGCTAAGTCATATTGGAGAAGAAATGATTAACAAATTAAAAAAATATGGGCCTTTGAGCTTATTGACTATAGAGTCATATCTAGTTTGTGCATCATCTCTTTCAGAAAATATGATCAAGCTACTCTTGTGGGACAAGAGAAAAAGAACCACTGAGATACTTATCCTTGTACACATTTGAAGTATGTAGCCCATGTGATGTACTAACAAATAAGTTATCTCTACTTTGTTACCTTTACCAATGATCAGTCATGGTATGGGTAAATATATGAGATATAAATCTAAATTTTTGAAAGGTTCAAAGAATTTGGATGTAAAGTAGAGAAGCAAATCGATAAATTTCTAATGGTACTTCGATCGGATTAAGGATACAATACCAATGAAAAAAATTTCTCAATTATCTCATAAAATGATATAGTTTCATATTGGACCACTCTTAGTATATCTCAGCTCAACGAGATAATTAAGAAGAGTCATGGGACTATATGAGATATGATCCGATCCATAAAGAATTTTACTAATTTATTTTATTTTTTTAGAGACATATTTTATTTTTATAAAATTGAATTCTCTCTAAATCTGTTCCTACCACACCATATGAGATATGGCATGGTGAGAATTGAATCTTGATTATTTTGAGATTCAAAGATGTCCAGCCTGTTGGGAATTATGTCCTAAAGCCAATTGTTTGACGATTGTGCTAATTATAAATATATATGAATTGATAAATAATAAAAATTATTTGATATTTTTCATCACAAGGATACATCTTCTAATGAACTCCTATATTATGATGAAGTCTTTAGAACTACTTTGATCGATAAAGAAAGATTTATCACGTAGTCCTTAACTTGGTTCACGACCAAACGATACGCTATTCTAGGATGATAGCGATATCAAGTGCAGGTCGTTGTGTGCCGTATGCATTGATTGTCCTCGTAATCAAATGGTATAGAGATACTGGTATGGCATGTAGGTGAGATATAGGAGTACATCATCACTGAACATGACCAACTGTAGAGCACTCTGCTGTCAAGGATAGCTCACGAAGGGTATGGATATAAGTGCCCTCCGACCTGAGATCACCACAGTGACTTGCAAGCAACTCACTATATTTTGATGCCGGACTAACTGAGTTTTTAATTCAGTCATAGAAGATTTTTGGGTACAGTCAAGTACTTTCAAGTCGGTATGTGAGTCAAGATGGGATTGACCCCTCTGAATTAGTTGGAGATATACATCAGTGTATTTCAATTTAGCAAAATCTGGATCTGAATAATATATATTATGGATTTGAAAAAGATTAAAATACAATGTGGATGACTTATCTAGGATTGACAGTTAAATCTTAGGTCATCCTCGAGCATTAGGATCAAAGGGATGAATTATATGGTAACCATACGCCAATAGGTTCTTGAATATTGTTTTGCCATCATTCGACCTATCCGGACGTCGGTCATCATTGCTAGATGGTTACATTGATTGATTCAAGAAGATATTTTTATGCTATCGACTTAGATTCAAACCTATAGAGTCACACTCAAATAAAGTTTCTGACTGATCATGTGGCTGATCAATGATTGAGAATCATTCAAGGGCTTAATCATCAATTCGATTGATGATTAACTTTATGCAAAAGTTACAATAAATTAATTCACAAGTGTTAAAAAATTAATAAAGGATTAATTAGTAATTAGATTATTGATTAGCTCAATTTGATTGAACAAAGAGGATTAAATAAAATCTAATTGAATTAATTTAATTAGGTTTGACCCGATTAGATTATGAGATGATCTAATTGCAAGGAAGAATTATCCCTGATTTGATCAGGACTTTGGTTTAATCAATTCATAGTTTGATTAGAATTTAATTAAAAATTTATGAACCTAATTAGATTGGATTTCATATATTTTATTTGGGCTAAACCAGATGTGATTTGGTTTGGATCCAAATAAGGAAACTTAGAGTCCTTATTGGAATAGGACTCTTCTCCCTGCACCAACCTAGATTGCATGCGATATATCTCCACATATAAAATTGTTTTATGTGAGATTATTTCACACCAAAGAGTCATTTTCCTTGTCTATTTCACATCCAAACCTAAAATGATTTTGATAAAGGAAAGGTTTTGAAATTGGATTTCAAAATATTCCTTATCAGGAGAATCTATTCTCATCCAGATCAATCTCTCCATGCTAATAAATTTTTTTCTCCTTATATGTACGACATTTTGAGGAAAACTTTTGTGGGAGATTAGGAGGAGAATTGATTTACTATAAAAAAATATGAAAAGGGGTGTCCCATATTTTTTTGATATATTTTTGGATGTAGAATTGTGAAGCAAAGTAGAATCCTGTAAGAGTCTAGGATCATTAGGACTCTTCACCCCACCTCCTTATATACCTATAAAAGGAGCTTCTGTGGTTTCTTTTTGGTGTGTAAGATACTAGAAGAAAGCTATTCACATGGTAGAAGTTTGGCATGATTCATGATATAAAAAATAGAGAGGAGGGTCCTCTTTCTTGGGATATGCGTAAAAATTTAAATTTTAGATTTTTGGTACTATAGGTTTGAGAGGAGAAAATAAATTAGAAAAAATTATTTTCTTCTTTATTTTTCTTTCACCTCTTCATCTCCTCCAAAAGTCCATCTTCAATCTCTGAAAAGACTCCAGAGATTTGAAGAAAGGATCTTGATCTAAGAAAAAGATCTTCATGCGAGCTAGCACTCCCAAGAAGACTGATCAGATCGAGGCTTCGAGTGGATTTTTTGTAAAGGCCAAACATTCCCCACCACATCTCTCAGTAGTGGAGATCGTCGACCATGATCAGGTATAGAATTTTGAACTCAAATTAGAAGTATATGTGATCTACTGCTCACATACATGCATGCTGATTTTATCTTCAAATTATTTCAGATTTTATATGTAACATAACATGTCATAGATCCTAGAGTAGGTTGATTTGATGATTAGATCATATGTATCTTAGATTAATTTGATTAATCTAATTATCTTCTACTATAATTTTTTTAAAAAATTTTAAAATACATGCATGAAATTGCCTACACATCTCTATAGTGGTATCAGAGCTTAAGTTCGTTATGACATAATTTATGTGCATATTAAATCTGAATTTTAATTTTATTTAGATCTGATATGTGATATTTTGATCTAAATTTAATTAATAGTTGATTGTACAAACTGACATAAGATTATCCTGCTGTAGGGTTTGCCTCTTACAGTGAAAAGGTTGTCCTAGTTTGTGCTGATCCTTGATAAAATCTGATTTTATATCATGCATGTGATGTTTATGATCTGATTTAGATATGATCTAAAATTATAATCAGATCTGATGTAATTTAGATTAGATCTAAATTCATGTATATATGATATGTGATTAGATTAGATGATCCATTTGTAAGTACTTGGATTGAGTTGATCACTAGACCGTCTGGTCATAGGAGCAAGAAGGGTTTAAAGGCCCTCTCTTCTCATTCGATGAGTGCTCTTATGGTATGTAGGGGTGCCATGTGATTAGATCCCATGAAGAAGAAAGCAAAAGGAGAAAACTTACTTTCTTGCAAAATCCTAGATCTTGAAACCCTAGGTGTTGTTGTATGTGATGCAAGTTGCGAAGAAGTTAGTTACATCTAATCTTGTTTAACCAAAATTATTTTGATTAAAATCATAAAAAATTTAGATTTGATCTAAAAGATTTTATGATTTACACGTAAAAATTATTTTCAAAATCTTAGCCATGTTATGCAAAACTTAATTGAGAATTAAGTATAGAATTGATTAGATCTAGAATTATGATTTAAGATCTAATGACATTCGTATAAAACATAGGGGCATGGGTTATCTTAGATAGGTCCTCTTAATTGGGTTAGACCTAAGGTTAGAATCAAAGAGTTAATGGACTAACTAGAGAAATTGATTAAATCTAACCAAATATTAAATTAGATTAAAATCAGAGTTTCTCTAGAACCAATACAATAGTTGTAGATGGTTAAGTCCATGTCTTTGATTAGACCAAATGGACCTTGATTATGGCTCAGTGGTTGAATCTGAATTATTAGGTTGGTCAAATCGAAACTAATTAACCAATTAGTGTCTAAGATAAGTTCAACATTTCGATCGATAATTTTTAATTGGGAGCGGCTTACCTAACCATTTTGACAGTATCTAAGGCAAGCTTAGCAGATCCTCCCATCGATTTCACTTACCTGGCCAATTTGATGGATTATGTCTTGATTAAATCGCTAAGTGATTCGAGTTGACCATGTCATTAAGGTTGATCAGTGTGACTGATCTAGGTGCTAGTTCAACCAGCATGACACATCCAATTCAATGACTTGGTGAAGTCAGTAGGAGGATTGTGGTTTATCAGTTGATCTCTTCTCATCTCTTCTTGAAACTAGTTATCAAATCTCTAAATTATTAGGTCCTTAAAATAAGCTAGTTATAGGAATAACTAGATCATAGCCTTCCATTAAGGTGAATGATAATAGATCCATTATTTTTGATTGACATTGCAGGCGCCATCTGTCTAATGTTCTCTCTGAATGATGAATTATCATTCATCATATGATGACTCTGTTATACTATCTGATGATGGTTGGATTGATCGAACCATCCTCGGGTCTGATCATTCATTAGTTAAAAATACTGAGTATATTTATGTTAATGGTTTGACCTAACCAAAACTTTTAGTGGAGGCCCATCACTTGCCGAAATAAAATCTGAGGTAAAATTAATTACTAAAAATTATTTGAAAAAATAATTAGTTAAGAATCTACCTATAGATGCATATGGATTGATCGAGCCATTCTCATGCTTGTATGCAGTCTGTGTGGATTCTAGTACCCACTAAGAAATTAAGGTAATTCTTTGGATTCAAGGTAGATGCCATAAATTCGACTAAATAGTAGGAGAACCTTTAGACTAAAGCCTAAGTCTTTAGGCTTAATCAATTCATAAATATAGAGGTCTTGTATTTTTCTTTCAGTTATGGCTAGATGTACGTTGCTCTATTCACTGTTTGCCAGTGACTAATTTATAGGACCCAACTTTGATAATTGATATCGAAAGTTGTAAATAGTTCTAGAGTATGAATGGATCTTAAATATGATTATAGATCTAGCACCTGAAGTTTTCACATCCAACACATGTGATGTGGTCAAAGGCACTTATCAGAAGTGGCCACATGATCAAATCACCATGTGGTATTTTTGAGAGCAACAAAGAATACGAATTTAGTTGTAAATTCGATGATGCTCAGTGAAGAAAATTCTTCAAATGTTGAAGGAGTTCTTTCGCACCTCTGAAGATGTATCTTTAGTAGGATAATAATTTTTTGAGAAAGAAAAGAAAAAAAAGATGCAAAAGAGTTGTGCTTGGACTAATGAGTTCAAACTGATAAAAGAATCTAAGATTAACCTGGTCCGGTAGAGTCTCTTGATCCAACAAGCTAAGAAAGAGAAATCAGCAAAAGATTACTGAACAAGATATTTATATGATAACACCTTGTGATTTCTCTATCTGTGACACTACTATCTAGATATTGGATATCGAAAGTCCATGCAAATTATTGCAACGACTTCTAATTAGTAGAAAGTTTGAAAACTGTAAGAGATTTCTAAATATTGGAGTTGGAAGTTATGTTCCAATCCTGATTTTAAGAATTCTCGAGCCTATTTTCAATTCTAACAATGTCATTTTAGTAATTATCACTATTGTCAAATGATTTTTCTGATTTCATTATGAATGATGTCAAAATCATGTGGACAACTAAGAAATGACATTTGTGAATAGTCACAGCCTGTTAATATATTGTATACAATCAAACAAACTCCTTGAAGTAGATAATATCATGAAAGCCTACCTTTGGCAGTTTAGGCTCGATCATTAAACAAGAATAGGATCAACAAGAGATAATTCTCGAAGTTAATGATTGTGAATCATTGTCAACCTGTCCATCTTATCTTTTTAGTAAGATGATCAAGTCACCTTTTAGTAGAAAAGATGAACGAGCCAATGATATTCTGAATCTGATACATACTGATGTATTGAATTTACGAACACATTTATCATAAATTTGGATTATTTAAAATATTCAAATAATTTCATAATAAGGTAGAGAAATAAATTGAGAAGAGAATTGAAACTCTTTGGTCAGACCAAAGAGGAGAATATCCTTTCGATGAGTTTTTGATAAATCTAGAAGAGAATAAAGATTCTCTGTTATTGAAATCGACTTTGCTAGACATAGTTCGATTCATGATGGGGTTTGCAAGTCTGTCAGTCTCCATTTAAGGTTATGCTCTTAAGACTACTTGTTATGTTCTGAACTGAATTCTAAATTAATCAATCATAATAATTTTATATGAGATATGGATTAAGCGTAAGCTGATATTCTCTTACCTTAAGATTTGAAAGTATTTGGTTTATGTCAAGTATTTATAGACTGATTAGCTTGGATCCTGATCCTATATATATTATTTTGTAGGGTAACCCCAAAGAATCTAGGGAATATAACTTCTACCTTGCTAAAGAACAAAAGTTGTTCGACATTTCTTTTAGAAAGGGAGTACCTTGGTGAAGGTATTGATGCCTTTAATGTGGAACTTATGAAGTTCGACAGGTAGAAGAACTGACACAATCTAGTGAAACCATAGAACTGGATTTGATTAAATCAAATCTAAAATCCATTATAAAGGCATCATTAAGGAGATTCGGTAGAGTACCGCATCCGTCAGATAGATACTTCGGTATCTAGATCTATGATGTGAACTTGTTGAACTTGATGGGAACAATAAGGATTTGATCACCTACATGGATGCCATGCAGAGGTTCGACTCTGAATAATGGCTTGAAACCATAGATCCAAAATGGAGTGCATGAAGGTCAATGGTGTATGGACACTTGTTTATCCACTCGAAGGGGTAATGCACATAGAGTGTAAGTGGATCTCCAATAGGACCAGAGTAGCACAGATGAGAAGGTGGAGATCTACAAAGCTCATTTGGTTGCCTAAGGATATTGTCAATATTATGGTATTGACTATAACAAGATATTTTCTCTTATGGCAATGCTAAATATTTTAGAGTTAAAGTGTGCATTTTGATAAGTGATCAAAATGCATGGCTTCGTTGAGAATGAAGAAGAATCTTGCAAATACAAATGGGTTAATAGTTCTATGAGTGTATTTCTTATTTTGTGTATGAATGAAATTTTTTTCAATTGGGAATGACATTTCTTACATTAAAGACAATAAAAATTTTGCTGTTATTATTGTTCTCCATAAAGGACTTGGAAAAAATATCTCTCATCCTAGGGATGAAGATCTATAGAGATAGATCTAAGAGACTACTTGAATTTTCTCAGTCCAACATATATAGGATGTTTATGAGTAGAATTTATTCTATCATGTACATCATGTAGGAGAATTGGATATGGTATACTTACTAGGATAGTGAGTGGATACCTGCAAGATCTGGATGAGAATCACTAGAATGTCATTCTTAAGTATTTGAGAAATACTAAGGACTGGTGACTCGATTATGAAGAATCTGACTTAAAACTTATGGAGTATGACTCCAACTTTTAATTGGATATAATAATAGCAAGAACATATCAAAATATATCCTTATCCTAAATAATGGAGCAATCTATTGGAAAGATTTCAAGCAGAAAAATATAGCCAAATTCAAATTGCAAGGTAGAATGCATTACAGCATTCGATCTTGCAAGAAAGCTATGTGATTGTACAGGTTTACTGATAAACTAAGAGTGGCATCCTCCGATAATGGTCCTACTGTAATGTACAGCATCAGAGCCATAGCTCATGCCAAAGAGCCGAAGTTCTATTAGCTTACCAAGTATTTTGCATTGCTACCACCTTATTCAGAAAACCTGTTAAGATGACGTCAATCTTTAGAAGAACGACAGAAAAAAAAATTTGACCAACCCATTTACTAAAACCTCAGTATCTAGGAGTTTTGAGATGATAAATCGAAGATGGATATGTGATACTATACTAATTGACTTTAGTCCAAGTAAAAATTATTGAAAATTATATCCTAAAGCCAATTATTTGATGATTATGCTAATTATAAATATATATAAATTGATAAATAATAAAAATTATTTGATATTTTTTATTATAAGGATATACTTTCTAATGAACTCTTATATTGTGATGAAGTTCTTAGAACTATTTTGATCGATAAAGGAGGATTTATCGCATAGTCCTTAAATTGGTTCTCGATCAAATGATACGCTATTACTAGGACGATAGCGATATCAAGTGTAGGTCATTGTGTACCATATACATTGGTTATCCTCGTAACCAAATGATATGGAGATACTGGTATGGTATGTAGGTGAGATGTAGGAGTACATCATCACCAAATGTGACCAACTGTGGAGTACTCTACGGTCAAGGATAGCTCACGAAGGATATGGGTATAAATACCCTCCGACCTGAGATCACCACGGTGGCTTGCAAGCAACTCACTGTACTTTGATGCTGGATTAATTGAGTTATTAATTCAGTGATAGAAAATTTTTAAGTACAATCAAGTATTTGTCAAGTCAGTGTGTGAGTCAAGATGGGATTGACCCCTCCGAATTAGTAGGAGATATGCATCATTTATTTCAATTTAGCAAAATTTGAGCCTGGATAATCTATGTTATGGATTTGAAAAAGATTGAAATATAATATAGATGACTTATCTAAGATTGATAGTTAAATTATAGGTCATCCTCAAGTATTAGGGTCAAAGGGATAAATTATATGGTAACCACACGTCAATAGGTTCTTGAATGTTGCTTTGCCATCATTCGACCTATCCGGATGTCGGATCATCATTGCTAGATGGTTACATCGATTGGTTCAGGAAGGTATTCCTGTGCTACCAGCTTAGGTTCAAACTTATGAGGTCACACTCAAAAGAAATTTCTGATTGATCATGTGGCTGATCAATGATTGAGAATCATTCAAGGGCTTAATCATCAATTCGATTGATGATTAACCTTGTTGGGTATAAAGTGCCCCCCGGCTGAAGTCTGCAGAGGATCGATACTTTGGGGCTCCTCTAGCTCCCGACCTTGTGTGTGATGCCTCTCCGAACTCCCTCGGCCGTCCGAACTTCTTTGGCGATGGGCCTCAGTGTTCACCCATCGGGCCGCCCCAAAGGTCCTCTGAGCTTCGCTGTTAGCCATCCTTCTACGACAATCGACTACCCCCGAACTTCTTTCGGGCTTCGTCAGCATCCGAGCTTCTCCGACAATGAGATTTCTATAGTAACCAGGCTCTTTCCATGTTTCTACGATGGTCGACCGCCTTTAGGATTCCAGTCGAGCTCCTGCGATAGCCGAACTTCTACCGCGAACGGCCTACTCTGAATTTCCACTACAAGTGGTCAGCCCTGAACTCCTGCTGCAAGCAGTCTACTCCAAACCCTTACAGTGGATGGCCTACCTCGGATCCCTACTGTAAGCAAATCCCATCCGAGCCTCCGCTGTAAACATATTCCTCCCGAACTTCCATTACAAGTAGACTTCAGCCGAGCTTCTTCGTAGTTGGATCCCGCGACAACCGATCTTCGACCGAGCTTCCATAATTGGACAGGACTCATCAGCCAGGTCGCTACTCCGAGCTCCCACGATAACTGACCTTCGATCGAGCTTCTACAATAAGCGGTCTCCTTTCAGCCTTCTACAAAAACCAGACTTCGATCGAACCTCCATAGCGGTTGGATATTGGATGAGCTTCTACGACGATCGGGCTCCATCAGCTGGATTCCTACAATGATCGATCACCTCCGACGTCTGTCGAACCTCCCCAATGCCATCCGAAGTCCATCACCGATCAACCCTCCACCAGATCCTTCATAAAACTGAACTTCCCCAATAGATCATCTTCAGGCAAGTTTCCACATCTGGCGAATCCCAGACAGACTTCTCCAACAATCAGATTCCTACCAGGCTTCGCCAATGAAAAGTTTCTGTCCGAGCTTCTGTGGTAGGTGAGTTCCACCGTAGTATCAGCACCTAAGCCACCCGACAACAGTAGACTTATCAGCAGCTTCGGGGACATCCGAGCTTCTCCCAAATCAACAATAGAGAGCCATTCCGCTCCATCAGATATCCCAGTCGAGCTTTAGCCGACGGATCAGAGCTCTTTGACAAGTCACGACAAGAGCCACCCTCCTACTCCACTCCTTGCAATGGATTTCATGTGGCTCCACCACTCTCTAATGAGTCGCGACAAGAGCCGCCCTCCTGCTCCACTCCCTGCAACGGATTTCATGCAGCTCCACCACTCTCTGGCAAGTCCCGATAACGGACACCACTCCACTCTCCGCAACGAGCTCCACGTGGCCCTGAACGACCCCTGACGTCACTACTCTCCGTAACAAACTCCATGCGGCTCTGAGTGGTCCACTACCAGATGGTTACAGATGTCGCTGTCAGTCAGTTACACCCTCCATCTACAAATAAGGAACCCCTAGACACGTTCTTCTCTAAGCTGGTAACTCTATCTCAAAACTCTGCCAAAATTTCTGCTCGAGCACTCCATTTCTGTTGAAGCAGAATACTAACTTGAGCATCGGAGGATCTTGCCGGAGCACCCCCAACTCCGATTTAGACTTTCTTTGCAGGTCCCGACAGCGGCCGTGGTCATCCCAGCTCCAGCTTCTCCGACTTCGACAAAATTCTGCACTAACAGAATTGGCGCTAGAGGAAGGACGTGTGTCTTTGCAGTACCCTTATTCTTAAAGGAGTGCTCAATGGGACCGATTTCGATCATCTTCTCCGACATTCTCTTCTCCTTCTTCTACTAGACCCTTACCTGATGCCTCCCCGCAGAGCATCCACCAGGCGATCCACGGCCTCCATGGCCAGATCTCAAGCTCCGGCCTCACCTCCAGTTTTTCAGGCTCCTCCTCCTCCTCCTCCGGCAACGGTGGTCGGAGTGGAGCAATTCGACCTACTGGTCCAGTAGGTCAGGAGCCTCACTGAAGTGGTGCAGGCCATGCAACAGCAACAACAGCCACAGGCGTCAGTGCGGTTGGAGAGAACGTAACCGAAATTCCAAAATTCGACGGTAGGGTGGGCCACTTGGGCCAGTCGCCCTGTCTTTCTCAAAAGATGAACCCGAGGGTGGAGAGCCCTCAGTCCGATCATGATTCTACTCCCGGAGGATCTCTACCTCCATTCAGCCCGAAGACCCTCGAGACCCGCAGTCACGAGGACTTCCTGGATCGAAGGCTCTAGGAGATGAACCGACGGATTGAAAAACTCCGCCACGCTCCCCCTGCTTATGGTGAGGACATTTGTACTGACCCTCCTTTTTCTCAAATGATCATGCAGGAATCGATCTCGGCAAACTTCAAGCTCCCCTAATTCGAAAGCTATGATGGGACCTCAGACCCGATCGACCACCTGGAAGCCTTCCAGACAATGATGCTGCTCCATGGCGCGCCATACGCCATTTTGTGTCGAGCTTTTCCATCCACCCTGAAGGGAGCAGCAAGGAACTGGTACTCGACGTTGAAGTCGGGTACCATTTTTTCCTTTGATCAGATGAGCCACTAGTTCGTGATTCATTTTGTTAGCAGCCGACATCCCCAGAGAGGTTTGGAGTCCCTCATCAACATCAAGCAAAGGGAGGAGGAATCAATCCGGGCTTATGTCAATCGTTTCAACATCGCTGTGTTGGAGGTCCGAAATTTGGACCAATCAATCACGATGGCCACTCTGAAGGGCGGCCTCCAGAAGAACGACCTCCTATTCTCCTTGGAAAAGAAGTACCCCAGAGATTTTGCCGATTTGCTGGCTCGGGCTGAAGGATATGTCCGAGCGGAAGAAGCCTTCAAGATGAAGGACAAGGAGATCGCGAGAGAGCGGCAGGCGGGAGACTCTTGCAAACCCGCAGTCGAAAAAGGGCCGAGTGAAGCTCGGCCATGCTCTCGAACTCCTCTGGGCATGGGCGCACCCAGACTCCTCCCCGAGCTCATAAACAGAGAAGCCCGGACTGTCAAGTTCGACGAGGCTCTCCTCCCGGGAGATTCCACAGCTACGCCCCTCTCAACGCATCAAAAACTCAAGTGCTGATGGAGATCAGGGAGCAGCTCCCAAGGTCGGAGAGGATGCGCTCGCACCTTGAAAAATGCAATTCGAACAAATTCTGCCTCTATCATCGTGACCACGGCCACGATACAAAGGAAGTATTCAGCTCCGAGATGAGATCGAGGAGCTCATCAGATGAGGTCGACTCGACAGATTCATTCGACACCGACCTGGAGGAAGAGAAGATCGGCTTAGGGCCCTGCCGCAGCTGGAACCGCCAAAGAGGGAGGAGCAGCCAGAAGATCGGCCTCCAATTGGGATTATCAACTCCATCTCGGGGGGACCCCGGTGAGGAGCAGACCTTCCGTGGTTATAGAGTTTGGAAAATCTACGAATGTATTATCAACAACTTTACCCTGAATGAAAATTCTCTTCATATTTGTGCATTCTTTCTTTTGGTATGAGCTTATAACGATGGGAGATAACTCCCCCATACAAACGAAACTAAGCATGTTAGGAACAGGAGGAGAACCTCATCCTAACATGAGCAAAGTCGAAGGTCTGATTTCCTAAAGATCGGATGGAGGGAGAGGCCCTCACAATGGCTCTTATGTGCCCCCACAGTCTTGATAGGAACAGGAGGAGAACCTCATCCTAACATGAGCAAAGTCGAAGGCCTGATTTTTTAAAGATCGGATGGGGGGAGAGGCCCTTACAATGGCCCTTATGTGCCCCTACAGCCTTGCTAGGAATAGGAGGAGAACCTCGTCCTAACACGAGCAAAGTCGAAGATCCAATTTCGTAAAGACTGGATGGGAGGAGAGGCCCTTACAACGGCCCTTATGTGCCCCCACAGTCTTGTTAGGAACAAGAGGAGAACCTCATCCTAACACGAGCAAAGTCGAAGGCCTGATTTCGTAAAGATCGGATAGGGGGAGAGGCCCTCACAACAGCCCTTATGTGCCCCCACAGTCTTGTTAGGAACAGGAGGAGATACTCATCCTAACATGAGCAAAGTCGAAGGCCCGATTTCCTAAAGATCGGATTGGGGGAGAGGCCCTTACAACGGCCCTTATGTGCCCCCACAGCCTTGTTAGGAATAGGAGGAGAACTTCGTCCTAACATGAGCAAAGTCGAAGGTCTGATTTTGTAAAGATCGGATGGGGGGAGAGGCCCTCACCATAGCCCTTATGTGCCCCCACAGCCTTGTCAGGAACAGGAGGAGAACCTCATCCTGACACGAGCTGAAACCGACTGTCGGGAATGAGGGGAGGACCTCATCCCGATGCAAACAAAGACTCAGTTGATCGACGAGGAGGAAAGCTTCCTCAATGGCTCCTCCACACTCTCACAGCCCCGTCAAGAGCGAAGGAAAGACCCTCACTCAAACACAGAAGAAAAGGAGAGATGAAAAGAAAAGGCGACGAACTACACCGATGATAGACGAAAAATGAATCACATTAAAGGCACAAGGGATCTCGTCCCGACGAGAGAGAAAACCCTTGCTGAAAATCTCTAGTCCCTAAGGACAAATCGATACGACGGCAACCAGGAACCTTCAAATTATGTCGGCAACGAACAAGACGGAAGATAGAAGAAGTTCGGTGAACGATGAATCAATGCAAGAATCAGCAAGGAATTACAAACTACGTTGACGTCAAACAAGATGGAAGATAAATGAAGTTTGGTAAACAACCATTCAATACCAGAATGGGTGAGGTAATAAATAATTTCATTCACATTTCATTGGTGAAGTATGCATTACAAAGCCTTAAAGGCCAAAAAAAAAAGAAGAAGAAAAAGAAAGAAGAAGAGGCTCTAAGGAAGCCCAGTTTCTTCTGACTTCGAGCTCTCGGCTCCGGCCCTTGCTATAGATTGCCTTAAATCTTCGACTTTCTCTTCTAGTTCTCTCTTTTTCAGCAGCATATCCTGGAACATCTGGTGGAACCGCCGGTGCTCATCCTCTGACTCTCGAAGCCTCCTCCTCAGGACCTCAGACTCTGCCTCGGCATCTTTGATCGCCTGCTGCTCGTGGACTAGCTGAATCTTCAGCCGCTGCAGTTCGGCCTCTCCCCACCCAAGGGCCACAGATAATTCTGCCATAGTCTCCCTCAAGGAGTAGAGCTCATCGGAGCCTCATGTAGAGGCAGACTGGACTCTCCCAGATAACTACCTCCGAAGGTGGGCTACTTCGTCGGTCACCGTCTGGAGCTTCCTTCGGTAGTCCTCTACCTGCCCACTCCAGCCGACTCGGTAGGTGTTATAGTTCGCCTCAGCATCCTACAGCTGCTTCTGAAGGTCAAAGAACTTCTTCGACCAGTCTCGATCACGGTTGGCTTGGACTGTGAGCCAGGACGAGCTCCCTTATAGCTGGCCGATCTTCTCCCGTGCAGCCGCCAGCTCAACCTCGAGAGAGCTAATCTTGGAAGCCTGAGCCCAAGCTCGGTCGCTGGCACGCTTCCGAAGTTCCTCGAGCTCCGTCATGAAGTCGGCCTTCTTCTGGATGAATTCCATGAGCCCCTTTCTGTGGAGGTCCTAAAGGCGAATAGCCTCTGCAGTAACTTTCGAGTGGCTCTTCCTCAGTCGGTGGAGTTCGTCTTCCAACTTCTAAGATTTTCCTGTCAACCGACGAACTTCCCTTTGGAGGTCTCGTATCATCGACTTCATGGGAATACCCTCCGGTAGGGGAAGAGCTTCGGCAGGACATTATCGTTGGAAGACAAGAGCGCCACGACTCAAATCAATGCAAGAAGCCAAAAGAAAGAAAAGAATACGAAAAGGGGGGAGGGACCCTTCGTAAAGACGAATCCAGCTTCATTGATCAAATAAGTTTCAAGTACAAGAGAACAAAAGAAATATATATATCACCATAAAGGAGAAATACAAAGCTAGAGGTTCTGGACCTCTGGGGTAGAAGTAGAGGGTGTCGGCATCCCTGAAAGATCGTCAGCGACGGCTGTGGCAGTCGATGAGGTCCTGTAAAAACCAGATCTAAGGTTTCAGGGTTAGATCTTGAAAAAGAGGGTTAGATCTTGAAACTTTTTCAAGATCATACAGCGGAAGACTAAAATAAATCAAAATTTATTTTCTAAGATCAAAAAATCCCTAGATCTAAGATCCTATTACATGATTATTACATGACATTAAATCAGAAATTAAAATATATAAATATAGCATGGACTACATGTTGATCATATCAACATGTTTCTATACTACATCTAATGTATGTATTAAACAATAGATCAGATCTATTATCTTGCAAGTTAGACGTTCTAACCTTACTGATCTAGGCTTGAGGATGATGTTGCAAGCCACACACGTATCCAGCTTCTAGGAGTCATCCACACGAGCCCACGAATCTCGATCAGAAGTCCTGCTTCAGAAAATCAGCACAGTATGCTAGTACTGCACTGATCCTTCTTTGATGGTTGATCAGGTACCTCCTTCTTCTTGATTTGGACTCTTCCAAAGATGGAAAGTAGAAGGAGGAGTTTCAGATCTGAGACACTCTTAGGAAACTCAAGATGGAGGGAGGAAAGATATGAAAATAAAAACCCAAGAAGAAGACCCTCTTCTTCTTCACGTTTTTCTCTCTAGACACCCAAACTTGCATCTTTTATATCTCCACGACCCAAAGGTATTTCCCTCTGATTTTTATATATAACAAAGGTCTCTCAAATCTCTAATTTCTCCTAAAATTTCACGAAGAAACTCATCTTATATAGAGAGATATGATAGAGTCCTTGTCTAGGTCAAACACCTAGTCAAGGCTTATCCAAACATGGCAAGTTAAGGGACGCCCAACTCTTGAGCACCTCCTTCATATTTTCATGCATGGATTACTAGAAAAGGGTGCATAATATATACCCTAAAAGCCACAAAAATTCCAAAAAAGATTTGGATAAATTCGGTGCAAAATTGAAAGAGTTTTGGATTTCTAAAACTCTATCTCATAGAATTTGAAATCCAAACTTATTCCTTTTAGATTTGATCCAAACCACCTTCCATGTAAGAAAGAAGAGAGGAGATCTTTTGTGAACGTGGGAGAGATCTGAGAGAGGGCTTTTGTCGCACAAAATAAGTGGAGATTGGCGTTGAATAAGAGAGAGGGCGTGGAGAAGGCTTATGTGGCGCAAGGTGAAATCCTAGTCTTACTAGGATTCTGTCTTATGACTTGTTTTAATTTGGTTTTCCAAACCAAATCAAATCAAAATTAGATCAACCCAATTAAAATAGGTCTTAACCCAATTAAGAATCTAATTTAATCAGATTAAATTTGATTTAAATCTAATTTAATTTTTTAATCAAATTAGAAATTAGATTGACCCAAGTCCTAGTTGAACTAGGACTCGTTTTTTCTTTGCACTTGACTTATCCAATAAACCAATTGGACTTGATCCAATCAAGCCCAAAATAAATCTAATTAAATTATATTTAATTAGACTTAATCTTAGTCCATTGGCTTAATCAAATTAAGCCAATTAGCAATCGAATTGCTAATCGATCCTCCTGCAACACTTGCACTAGGTTAAATGTCAATCGTATTGATCATTTAACCCTAGAACGATTCTTAATCGTTGATCAACCATCTGATTGGATCATGAACTCTAATGTGTGTGACCTCATAGGTCCGAACCTAAACCGTAGCATAGGAATAAATTCCTATACCAATCGAAGTGACCATCTAGCAATGGTACCCGACGACCGGATAGGTCGAATGTGTAGAACAACATCCTTAGAACCCATGCGGATATAGTTTTCATATAATTCATCCCCTTGACCAAAATGATCATAGGACACCCCAGAGTTTAACTGTCAACTCTGATCAGGTTGTCCACATTGTATTTCAAAATATCAAATCCATCTGATGGATTACCCTGGCCAAGGTTTTGCTAAATTGAAATACAGCGACTCATTCTTCTCCAACTCTTGGAGTGGTCAATCCCATCTCGATCACACTCTGACTTCGCAAGTATTTGACTGTGCCCAGAAGCCTTCCATCTCTGAATTAAAAATTCAGTTAGTCCAGTACCAAAGCACAGTGAGTTGCTTGCAAGTCACTGAGGCGATCTCAGGTCTAAGGGACACTTATACCTATATCCCATCAGAGATATTCTCGACAGTAGAATACTCTGGAGTTGGTCATGTTCAATGATGATGTACCCTTACATCTCACCTGTATGCCATACCAGTGTCTCCACACTCCTTGGTTAAGAAGACAACCAACCCATATGGCCTACAGCGACCTATGCTCGATAGAAGCTGTCATCCTTATTAACAGCCTATCATTTGATCATGAACAGTTTTAAGGACTAATCGATAAATCCTCTCTTTATCGAACCTAAATAGTCCTAAGGACTTCATCATAACAACGGAGTTCATTAGAAGATGAAAGCTTATGATGAAGATGCCAAATATATTTTATTTATTAACAAATCAATTACAATACTTGGTTGCTCAACCATCAACAGCTTGACGATTGGCTTTTTGGGACACATTTCCCAATAGGTCCCAGCTGGAAGAGGTTCAACGGTGACTTTGGACGGTCTGGCCTCATCGTCGGATGCCTCGTTCAGGAAGCCGAGATCCAATTCGAAAAACCTTCCAGCTACCTTCTCTTGGCAGAGTTCAAAACCCTTGATGAAGGCATCCTGACCGAATTGGACCTTTAGATCCTCCATCTCGGAGGAGGCTTTGAACTCCTCCACCGCTCGGGCCCCTGCCTCCGAAGTCAAGGATGGAATCTACACTTTCAGCTTGAAAACCTGTGCCTTCAGCTCGAAAACCTGCACCCTCAGTCCGAAGATTTTGGCCTCAGCCTTCCCTCTCTCCTCCTCCAAGGCAGTCCTCAGATTGGATGAGGTCTGTCCCTCCTTTTCCAGTGCCTCTTGGAGACTGAGGACCTCGGTGATCTTCTCCTCGAGGCGAGCGGCCCTAGCTAGGCGGCCTTCCTCTGCCCGAGCTGCCTTCCTCTTGGCGATCTTCATCGCCTCGACGTTGGCAACCAGCTGGTGCCCGATCTGCATGAAAGGTCGGGGAGTCAATACAGAGGCTGAAGATTAAGTCGAATAAAGAGGCAAGGAGGAAAAAGGTTGAGTTAACCTACTTCGAGGAAGGATCCCAGGGAGTCCCAGACCCGTAGCTCAGGATCGGCGAGGACGATCCTTTCAACAACCTCGGGCAGAATTCACCCTTCGACCAGCCTCTTTATTAAGTCCCTGTTGTTGAAGGGATTGTCCCCCAGGTCCTCCTCGGAGCCGCTGGCCCCCTCAATAGTGATCTTGCAACTACGGCTCCTCCGGGCCATGGTCTTCTTCCTCTTCCGCCCTTCGACCCCAGGTATCCTTTCAGGACGGACCTCGGGAGTGGGATCCTCGACCAGGGGGCTCCTTGAAAGGGCTCGGGGGACTGCGGGTTCAGTGTCGGAAGGGATTTCGACGGCGACGGCCACCGGGGCTGGCGCGGCCGAGCTTGTCGCTTCTGTCCTGGCTCTCTTCACCGACCCCGAAGTCGAGGCATCTTTCCTCTTGTGGGTCTTGAGACCCTGAGCTAGCCTCCGAGCCACGCTTGCATCCATGTCTGCGATAAAAAGAAATCGACACGGCTCAGAGATGAAAAAAAAATGAATGAAATGATGAATCGATACCAGCAGGATTAAGGGGGCTCAGGCTGATGTTGAACAAAAATTGCTCCCTCAAAAGTTTGGGGAAGAGGGGGGCTCGATAGGCCTCGAGCTTTTTTGAGGCCTTGAAGTCATCCTTTTCTGGCTGGAGGCCCGACGGGCGGAATCCCTCAGAGAACCCCAAGGGGGTAACCCTAGCTCTAAGGTTGGGCATCGGACATAGAAGAACCTCTCCTTCCAGTTATGGATGGAAGAGGGAGCGCCTTTCAGCAACCCCTTTCTACTGAACTGGGAGGAGAAGTACCACCAATCCCTTACCAAGAGATGGCGTTTGAAGGTGTAGAAGCTCCTAAACAAAGAAATAGTCGGCCGAACTTCGACTAAACTACAAAGGGAAAGAAACCCTATCAAAAATCTAAAGGAGTTCGGCACAACGGAAGCTAGAGAAATGTTCAAGAAATGAAAGAGAGCAACAACAAAGGGTGGCAGCGGGAGCCAAAGTCTGGCATGGAAGGCCTTCTGGTACAGACAGAAGTGACTGGAAGGAGGGGCGCTAGCTCGATCAGATGGGCCGAGAAGCTCCAGCTCGTACTTCAGAGGAACTCCATACTGAATCCTTATCTGTGAGAGTTCATCCGGAGTCAAGGAGCCAGGGATGGTGTCTGGCGCAAAGGTCGGACAAGGTTCGGTCCTAGCTACGGGTTTGTCTATGGTACCAGTACTATAGAGAACTGGGGCTGACAAACTCCTAGAACCACTAAAAGAGGAAATATCGGAAGACATTTTGGATCGAATGAAAGCTACAAAATTCCAAAAAAATTAGAAAAATAGCGAACAGGCCCTTAAGGAAGCTAAACAAACAGGGCACAAAAAAAAAATAAAAAAACAGCGAGAAGTTCCAGGACTAACCTAGGTTGGCTTGGGGAGTGCGGGAGGGCAGCAAGGACGATGGAAGACCTGGAGGATGCCTAAGGTCGAGAAGGATGCTAGAGGAGGCTGGAGCTCTCGGAGAAGAAGAAGGGACCGAAGGACTCTCTCAGGCAGGGTGAAAACCCTAAGGGGGAAGACGTGTTTAAATAGGCAACAGGACTTGGAGCGGTTATGATCGTGGATCTCCTCTGATCGGTTTGTACTTACCGCGTGTCCCACTCACTTTGGCAGGCTGTTGAAAATGGCTGGTAGCTGACAAAATAATTATTGCACTGTACCTAGAGCCACGCCCTAGTGAAAATCCCAAAAAGAAGTAACCTTTTTCGAAAAGGCTCCAGTACCAGCATACCGAGCGTCAAAATATCTGACGACCACTGAGTACGAAAATCGAGGAGAGCAGCTTCGATCGTGAGAAATTCTCTGTACTTCTTTTGTTCGAAACTCAAACTCGAAAGTAGGGGGACTGGTGTTGGGTATAAAGTGCCCCCCGGTCGAAGTCTGCAGAGGACCGATCCTTCGGGGCTCCTCCGGCTCCCGACCTTGTGCGTGACGCCTCTTCGAACTCCCTCAGCCATCCGAACTTCTTCGACGATGGGCCTCAGTGTTCACCCATCGGGCCGCCCCAAAGGCCCTTTGAGCTTCGCTGTTAGCCGTCTTTCTACGGCAATCGACTACCCCCGAACTTCTTCCAGACTTCGTCAGCATCCAAGCTTCCCCGACAACGAGATTTCTACAGTAACCATGCTCTTTCCACATTTCTACGATGGTCGACCGCCTTTAGGATTCTAGCCGAACTTCTACCGCGAGCGGCCTACTCCGAACTTCCATGATGAGTGGTCTGCCCTGAACTCCTGCTGTGAGCAATCTACTCCGAACCCTTACAGCGGACGGCCTACCTCAGATCCCTACTGTAAGCAAATCCCATCCAAACCTCCGCTGTAAACATATTCCTCCTGAACTTTCATTACAGGTAGACTTCAGTCGAGCTTCTTCGTAGTCGGGTCCCACGACAATCGATCTTCGATCGAGCTTCCACAATTGGACAGGACTCATCGGCCAGGTTGCTACTCCGAGCTCCCACGACAACTGACCTTCGATCGAGCTTCTACAATAAGCGATCTCCTTTCAGCCTTCTACAAGAACCAGACTTCGATCGAACCTCCATAGCGGTTGGATATTGGATGAGCTTCTACGATGATCGGGCTCCATCAGTTGGATTCCTACAACGATCGATCGCCTCCGACGTCTGCCGAACCTCCCCAACGTCATTCGAAGTCCATCACCGACCGACCCTCCACCAGATCCTTCATAAAACCAAACTTCTCCAACGGATCATCTTCAGGCAAGTTTCCACATCGGGTGAATCCCAGACGGACTTCTCCAACAATCAGATTCCTACCAGACTTTGCCAACGAAAAGTTTCTGTCCGAGCTTCTGCGGTAGGTGACTCCCACCCGTAGTATCAGCACCTAAGCCACCCGACAATAGTAGACTCGTCAGCAACTTCGGGGACATCCGAGCTTCTCCCAGATCAACAATAGAGAGCCATTCCGCTCCATCAGATGTCCCAGCCGAGCTCCAGCCGATGGATCAGAGCTCTCTGACAAGTCATGACAAGAGCTGCCCTCCTGCTCCACTCCCTACAATGGATTTCATACGGCTCCACCACTCTCTGACGAGTCACGACAAGAGCCGCCCTCCTGCTCCACTCCCTGCAACAGATTTCATGCAGCTCCACCACTCTCTGGCAAGTCCCGACAACAGACACCACTCCACTCTCCGCAACGAGCTCCATGTGGCCCTGAATGACCCCTGACGCCACTACTCTCCGTAACAAACTCCATGCGGCTCTGAGCGATCCACTACCAGACGGTTACAGACGTCACTGTCAGTCAGTTACACCCTCCGTCTATAAATAAGGAACCCCCAGACACGTTCTTCTCTAAGCTGGTAACTCTATCTCGAAACTCTGTCAAAATTTTTGCTCAAGCACTCCATTTTTGTTGAAGTAGAATACTGACTTGAGCGTCGGAGGATCTTGTCGGAGCATCCCCAACTCTGGTTTAGATTTTCTTTGCAGGTCCCGACGGCGGCCGCGGTCATCCCAGCTCCAGCTTCTCCGACTTCGACGAAATTCTGCACCAACAAACCTTATGCAAAAATTATAATAAATTAATTCACCAAGTGTTAGTAAATTAATGGAGAATTAATTACTAATTAGATTATCGATTAGCTCAATTTGATTGAATAAAGAGGATTAAATAAAATCTAATTGAATTAGATTCAATTAGGTTTGACTCAATGAGATTATGAGATGATCTAATCACTAAGAGAGAATTATCCCTGATTTGATAAAGACTTTGGTTCAATCAATTTTTAATTTGATTAAAATTTGATTAAAAATTTATGAACCCAATTAGATTAAATTTTATATATTTTATTTGGATTAAATCAGATATGATTTGGTTTGGATCCAAATAAGGAAACTTAGAGTCTTTATTGAAATAGGATTCTTCTCCCTACGCCAATCCAGATTGCACACCATTTATCTCCATACACAAAATTATTTTGTATGAGATTTTTTTATATTAAAAATTATTTTTTCTTGTCTATCTCACATCCAAATCTTATTTGGTTTTGATGAAATAAAAATTTTAAAAGTAGATTTTAAAATATTCCTTATCAGGAGAATCTATTCTCATCTAGATCAACCTCTCCATGCTAATAAATTTTTTTCTCCTTATATGTATGATATTTTGAGGAGATATTTTAGAAAAGATTAGCTAGAGAACTTATTTACCATAAAAAAATATGAAAAGGAAAATCTCATATTTTTTCATATATTTTTGGATGTAGAATTATGCAGCGAGGCAGAATCCTGTAAGAGTCCCAGATCATTAGGACTCCTCACCCCACCTCCTTACATGCCTATAAAAGGGGATTTTGTGGTTTCTTTTTTATATGTAAGATACCAGAAGAGAGCTCTTCATGTGGTAGAAGTTTGGATATGATTCATAGCATAAAAAATAGAGAGGAGGATCCTCTTTCTTGGGGTATTCGTAGAAATTTGAATTTCAGATTTTTGGTTCTAAGGGTTTGGGAGGAGAAAATAAATTAGAAAAAAATTATTTTCTTCTTCATCTTTCTTTCACCTCTTCATCTCCTCTAGAAGTCTATCTTCAATTTCTGAAAAGATTTTAAAGATTTGAAGAAAGGATCCAGATCAGTCAAGAAAAAGATCTTCATGCGAGCTAGCACTCCCGAAAAGATCGATCAGATTGGGGCTTCGAGTGAATTTTTTATAGAGCCTGGATGCATGTGCGACTGTGAGTAACTACCATGAATCTTCTCCATCATATCTCTTAGCAGCAGAGATCATCGACTCATGATCAGGTATGGAGTTCTGAACTCAGATTAGAAGTAGATGTGATCTACTGCTCACATGCATGCATACTGATTTTATCTTCAGATTATTTCAAATTTTATATGCAACATAACATGTCATAGATCCTAGAGTAGGTTAATTTGATAATTAGATCATATGCATATAAGATTAATTTGATTAATCTAATTATCTTTCGATGTAATTTTTTAAAAAAATTTCGAAATACATGCATGAAATCACCTACACATCTCAATACAGCCTGTGTTAAGAACAGTAGGTGGATATGTTAGAGGATAGATTTATAAAGTTTATCCTAAAAAAGTTTGGGATACTATCTTCTAAAAGGATTACAATGTGATTGTGACCTGACATGCTATCTTGTTGAAAAATTGTTTAACTAAGATGAAGTAGTGGGAGGAAAGTTAAGCTCAAAGAGAGTGTCTTTGAAGAGCAATGATCTGTAGGACCTAAAGAACTTATTTATGATGAGCCAGTAGACATATATTCCTCCTCCACCTCATACACATAGTAGGATATTCAATCCTCTCAAAAGATACTTGGGTATGCTTAACAGAGGATGTAAAGAAAGTCATTTCTCATGGGAGATGGGGAGTATAGAGATGATCCCAAAACCTATAATAAGGTGATGTAAGATATCAACTCTAAAAGAAAGATGTGAATTAGCTTTTTGACTGGATATCTTTTAAAGATTTCTATATGGAGTAGCTTATAGATTTCACTTCTCATGATAGGAGATCACAAAGTCTGTAATACTCTTGGAGTTGGAATATTCATTTCGATAATATGATCAAATTATTTGATCAGAAATGAGGAATTATGTATTTTCAAAAGGATCAGTGGAAGTGTCCAATACTGATATCGGTTAAAATATGGTTGTATATAGATTTTTTATGAAAAATATAAAGCAAGCATCCTAAAGATCTATAGAGATAGATGCAATTAGATGCTTGAGTTTTCACAGATAAAATATAGAGAGTAGATGCTGAAAGGGTTCAGCATAAAAATCTTGGAGAGAGATCTGCTATCCTTTTGGACATAGATATATGCCATATAATGTACTTGAACTAATATAGTTAATATTGAGAATGTCACGAGTAGATATCAGTTGTATCCAAGCTGAAAGCGCTGGATTGCAGTAAAAATATCCTTAAGCACTTAAGAAGAACTAAGAATTTATTCTTAATTTTGAAAAGAATGAAAGCTAGAAGTGGAAGGATACACCAATTCAGATTTTATATCAGTCATTGATGGTAGAATGTCTACATCATGGGGTGTGTTCCTATATCGATATCTTGGAAGGATTCCAAATAATTGATCGATGGAAGTTGAGTACACTGTAGATGTGTAGGATGCATTTTGATTTTAATGTTAGTTGCAGAATTGAATGTCATGCCATCAGATGCCATGACAATATACTGTAATAACAATGGCACCCTAGCCCTTGTTAAGGAGCCTAGGTCTCACCAGTTATCCAAGCACATAGAGCAACAGAACATGCAACTATCTCAAATAGAAATACAGAGAGGTGTAAAGAGCAAGCTCTACATGAGATGTGGTTGACCCACTAGTAAGTCACATAGCTAGCCAAAGACTAAAGCCTATCTTATAAAGATGGGGCTTGATACATGGCAGATTAGCTTTAGTGCAAGTGAGAGATTGTTGGATGTATGCCCTAGAAGCCAATCTTAGCTGACGCATATCATATTTTTAGGATATAATTTTATATTTTATGAGCATTTATATTATCATTCATATTTTGTGTCTATGAATCATCTAAAAGATTAACAAAATGATGACATATATTTTCAAAGAGTTGAGAATTTGAGACATGTGTCATTGATAGTTAATTTCTAAATTACTCCTGATCATAGGATCATCATAAGGATGATGATTGATCCAGATAGACCAGTGCATAGATCGTTTCCTTCAGATAGATGAGTCTCGAGTCATGGTGTAGTGACATTGGAGCGAGAGTGTAGGTAGTTGTTAGAGAACAACTAGTACTGAGCATGACCAACATGAGAAGTCGCATGGATGTCTGCTCACTCATTAGTAACTTTCTCGATGCTGCAGTTGTGTGATTGGTCCTTTGATCATGGTGCTGTAGCTGCTCACAGTTAGACTGTTAGAGTTTGACTACACATAAATATAGATCTCAGTGAGCTCTTGTAGTAGATGTTGATGATAGTTGATCCACTATAAGAGTAGGGTATACACCTAGATGGATTTATCAACCATAGCAGAAGGGAGTAGTCCTATAAAATTTAAGAAGCTAAGTCTTTAAGTCTATGACTATAGCAGTGTGATTAATGAAAAAAATTTTCATGAGGATTATATATAGACTCGAGCTGATTGAATCTATCATATGATCGATGATGAAGTTTGATGATTCATCCCTAGCCTGCCATCTGATCGAAACTTACGATAGAGGGATTGTATCATATGTTAACTGCACCTAGAGGTTCATCATTTTTTATTCTGTTAGGTTATCACTACATACTGCTAGGTATCACTAATGGATTGTGAGATCCATGAGCATCATCTTGATGATCGATAATCCTTAGTGGGTAGAGTTAGAATGGTTCCAATCCATTGAAAAGAGTTTCAATGATATTGTGATAGAGATCACAATATATCTCACTATCAGATAGAATAAAATCTATGGGGTCACACACAAAGAAGTTTTTGACTGATCAGATGGTTGAATTATGATTATAAATCATGAAAGGATTTGATTACCAATTTGATTGATGATTGATCCAATACAAAAGTTGCATTAAGTAACTTGCTAAAGAGTTAGTAAGTTGTAGGAGGATTAATTAGTAATTAGAATGCTAATTGGCTCAATTTGATTGAGCTATGGGCTAGCATCAAGTCAAATAAGATTAGATTTAATTTGACTTGATATGGATTTGATTTGATCAAACCTAATTGGGTTATGAGATAATCAAATTGCATGAGAGATTGATTCCTAATTGAATTAGAATTTAGATTTAACTTAATTCTTTATTAGACTAAGATCTAAAAAAGAGTATTTGAGTTTTATTTGGACTAAGAATTCTCATCTTTATGGGTGCATCAAATCCTAATTGGATTAGGATTAAATTGAGTTTGACTCGAGCACCAAGGGAGAGTCCAAAAGAACTAGGACTCCTCTAATTAGATAACATCTAATCTAAATAGTTTGAGCTCCAAATTAGATTTGGTTTTTTATCTATTTGGGTCTAATCAGTTTTTGATATGATTAAAATTGGTTAAAATTTAAATTGGTTTAAATCAGCCACCTAAAAGAAAAGTCCCATGTGCATAAACTTCTTCCTTTCCATGCGCCAACAAGGTCCCACGCCACCAGATTTTTGGATGCCATAACCTTCCCTTTTGCATGAGATATGTAGCATGTAATAACCTCTCTTAATTCCCTTCTTTTCATGAGAAACCTGGGTGCAAAAGAGAGATGTGGGCAGCATCAAAAATTAAGGGTCCAAAGGAGTTTGGACTCTCATCTAAACTCCTACCTAAACTCTGTCTCTTCCCTATTTAAACCATGCATTCCATAGGATGGTGTGAAGGCTGATATGGATCAGGTTTGATGCCAAAAGAAAGGGGTTTTTGTGCATGAAATATCTAAGGGAGAGAGAGGGATGGCGTGAAGGCCATGGGCGTGAGGTAAGTTGCTCCTATCCCTTCTTTTTTACAACAACCAAAGGTTGGTTGTTAGGACATCTTCTCTCCCATCTTTTATCCATGTTTAGACATAGATTTCTCTTCGTCTTTTTATCCAAAATTGGATAAAATTCTTACATCTCTAGTATAGAGATGTGGTGCGTGGATTTTAAGAAGAAAAGAGAAGAAAGGGTTCTTCTTACGATCTCTAGCATAGAGATCAACATCCTCTTATGTTCTTTTTCTTCTCTAAGAGTGTCTTGAGAGAAAAAAAATTTTGAATCATCAAGATGCCATCTCTGCAAGCGAGTTAGCACCCTAGTGAGATCAAAAAATTTCTGATCAGATCGAAGCCTTGTGTGGATATCCGTAGAGGTCAGATGCTTGTGCGGCTATAAGAGACCTTTAGAAGTTATCCATAATCATCAGTTCGTAGTGAAGATTGATCCGTGCTAAGGTATATTTTCTATTTATTTTTTTCTATTTGATTTTTGTATCTGAATTCTACCTCACATATAATGATCCTATTTATTGTTTTAAGATTTGATCTTATGCTTGCTTAGGTTAAATTAGATTTAATCTAAAAATTTTTAAATTCCACTGTATACTTGTTTTAAAAATTTTGCATGCATGAAATCTTGAAAATCCAATAAGTATGTTGTTTGAAGCTCTTTCAGCATATTGATCCTCCATTTAAGGTAAATATGTAGTTTTAAAAATTTTGCATGCATGAAATCTTGAAAATCCAACAAGTATGTTGTTTGAAGCTCTTTCATCATATTGATCCTCTATTTAAGATAAATATGTAGCCCGACATGCTTCTATTATCATCATGATCTGATTAAAAACTAAAATCAGTGTATCCCATAAGTTTCAGGTCAGTGTCCCCATAAATAAGTCATTGATTTTTATATTTTTCAAATACTTAAGGATTATCTCCACAACTTTTCAATGATTTTCAATGATGGCTCAATACAATCCTTATGATTTTCTCTTCTCCCAATTGAGTTTTGGACTCTAGTGTAGAGTTGATGGGAAGCTAGAAGGCTAAGAAAGTAATCCTTAAATTAGCTTTAGGACAATAGTTGCTGCTATCGCCATGGATATCTATCCTTTGTGATTATCATTTGGAATTGATTGGAGACGGTCTATATCATTTACAAGGTGATGCATCTGTAAATTTAATTGAGCAAGCAGTGAGTGCCATTGGACCTGAGAGATCCAGAATTGAGATAAAATTTAAAGTTTATGTGTAACCTTAGGCTAAGTCATATTGGAGAAGAAATGATTAACAAACTGAAGAAATATGAAACTTTGGGCCCATTGACTATTGAGTCATATTTAGTTTGTGCATCATCTCTTTGAGAAAATATGATCAAGCTACTCTTATGGGACAAGAAAAAAAAGACCACTGAGATACTTATCATTGTATACATTTGATGTGTGTAGCCCATATGATGTGCTAACCAAGGAGTTGTCTCTACTTTGTTATCTTTATCAATGATCAGTCATAGTATGGGTAAGTATGTGAGATACAAATATGAAATTATTGAAAGATTCAAAGAATTCAGATGTAAGTAAGGAAACGAATCCAAAAATTTTATAGGTACTTCAATCGGATCGAGGATGCAATATTAATAAAAAAAATTTTTTGGTTATCTCATAAAATGTATAGTTTCATATTAGACTGCTCTTAGTACATCTCAGCTCAACGAGATAAGAAGAGTTATGGGACTATATGAGACATGGTCTAGTCCATAATGAACTTCACTGATTTATTCATATTTCTTAAGGGACATGCTTTATTTCTATGAAATTGAGTTCTCTCTAAATTTATTCCTACCATACCGTATGAGATATGGTATAGTGAGAGTTGAATCTTAATTATTTTGAGATTCAAGGATGTCCAGCCCGTGTGTAGCATAGCAGGTGGATATGTTAGAGGATAGGTCTATAAAGCTCATTCTAAAAGAGTTTGGGATATTATTTTCTGAAAGGATTATAATGTGATTGTGATCCGACATGCTATCTTCTTGAAAATTATTTAACCAAGATAAAGTAGTGGGAGGAAAGTTAAGCTCGAAGAGAGTGTCTCTGAAAAGCAGCGAGTTGGGATCTTAAGAACCTATTCATCATGAACCAGTAGACGTATATTCCTCTTCCACCTCATACATATAGTAGGATCTTTAATCCTCTCGAAAGGTACTTGGGTATGCTTAATAGAAGATGTAGAGAAAATCATTTCTTATGAGATATGGGGAGCATAGAGATGATCCCATAACCTACAATGAGACGATGTAAGATATCGACTCCAAGAAAGAATGTGAAATAGCTTTCCTCAGAAGAGATCTTCTGAAGATTTCTGTATAGAATAGCCTATAGATTTCACTTCTCGTGATAGGAGATCACAAAGTCTATAATAATCTTGGAGTTGGATAGTCATCTCGATGATATGATCAAATTGTTTGATTAGAAAAGAGAAATTATTGATTTTCAAAAAGGTCAGTGGGAGTATCCAATACTGACATCGATTAAAATACGGTTGAATATAGATTTCTCCATAAAAGATATAAAGTGAGCATCCTAAAGATCTATAGAGAGATGCAATTGGATACTTGTATTTTCACAGATAAAGTACAGAGAGTAGATGCTGAAAGTATTCAGCATAGAAATATCAAAGAGTGATTTGCTATCCTCTCGGATATAGATGCCTGCCATATAATGTACTTGAATTGATATAGATAATACTGTAAATATCACAAGTAGATATCAGTTGTATCCAGACTGTGAGTGTGGATTGCTCTGAAAATATCCTTAAGCTTTTAAAAAGAACTAAGAATTTGTTCTTAATTTTGAAGATGGATTAAAGCTAGGAGTGGGAGGATACACCAATTCAGATTTTATGTCTAACATTGATGGTAGAATGTCTATGTCATGGGGTGTGTTCCTATGTCAATATTTTGAAAAGATTCCAAATAATCAATGATAGAAGCTGAGTATACTGTAGATGTGTAGGATACATTCTGGTTCTAATGTTAGTTGTAGAACTAGTTGTCATGCCATCAGATATTGTGATACTATACTGCAAAGACAATGGCATCATAGCCTTGCTAAGGAGCCTAGGTCTCACCAGATATCTAAGCACATAGAGCAGCTGAACACGCGACTACCTCAAGTAGAAATACATAGAGGTGCAGAGAGCAAACTTCACATATGATGTGAAAGACCCACTAATAAGTCACTTAGCTAGCCTAAGACTATAGCCTATCTTGTGAAGATGGGGCTTGGCACATGACAGATTGGCTTTAGTATAAGTAGAAGATTGTTGGATTATGCCCTAGAAGCTAATCTTGGCTGACACATTTTATATTTTTAGAATATAGTTTTGTACTTATTGGGTATTTATATTATCATTCATGTTTATATGTCCATAAATCATCCAAAGATTAATCAGATGATGATACATATTCTCAAAGAGTTGAGAATTTGAGACATATGCCATTGATGGTTAATTCCTAACTTGCTCCTAGTCATAGGATTATCATAGAGATGGTAATTGATCCGGATAGACTAGTGCATGGATCATTTTCTTCAGATAGATGGATCTCGAGTCTACGATATAGAGATACTGGAGCGAGAGTGCAGATGGTCGTTAAAGAACAATTGTGGAGAAAATTCAATGCAGGGAAAAAATGGTAATTTTAAAACTTTTTAAAATTATATTTTACAGTAAAAAAATATTAATTAATCTAATTAATCAACATAAATTTATCCTATACTAAATCTAAATATGATATATAGCATGCATTCATTTAAATTTGAAATTCAAATTTGAACAGTAAACACTTTACTATAATGTGTTCAGAACATAATACCTTTGTGCAGGTAGTAGATCACCGCAATCTGATCACCATCGGAAGAGTCTGATCATCGTGATGTAGCCACACAGTATGTCTGACCTCTATGGATCGTCCACATGAAGCTCCCGGTCTGATCGACTCCTCACGAGTGCTAGCTCGTTGTAGAGCCCTTTTGATGGTGAATGCTGATCGAACTCCTTCGATCGATATCTGTCGATTCTTTGGATGCTCTAGATCATCAAAGACGTGCTTGAGAGGATGTTGAAGATTTTTCTGAGATTTTGTAGGCTCACGACACTCGTAGCTCACTTTCTCACTTCCCGAACCCCAGGCTAAAACTCTAGGGAACTCACTAGAAACCTTGCACCCACTTTTCTTTCTTTTCTTTCTTTTTCTCTTGGAAGGATATGGACTTCCTTCTCATGCACAAGACTTCTCATGCCCTAGAATTTTTCTCCAAAAATCTTCTTCTTGCACGCCCCACTCTTCTCCTCCTTTTATAACAGCGTCAAACATCTTATCCAAAAGAAAGGATAAAGATGAGTAATTGCACATTTGAATTCAAATCAAATTTTGAATTCAAATGGACACCAACTCATCCCTTATCCACTAAAGGCATGAGGCATGGCTTAAATTGTGCATGGAGTGATTTCATGAGAAATCTTTTCTCATGTAATAAATGGGTGTAAAAAAAGGGATAAGGCCAAAGATTGATTGCCCATTCAAATTCAAACTTTATTTTGAATTTGAATGACCAACCAATCATCCTTATCCATTCATATGGCACATTAAAGTGGGGCATGGAGAGGGCTTGGCATGAGAAAAAAATTCATGAGAAGTTCTTCTCATGAATCCAAATGGGTGCATGGAAGTGAGGTGGCGCATGGAGATTGGGTCAAGGTGGTTTAATTATTTAAACCAACCTAATTGAACCAAATAAGTTAGGTCCAATTAGACTAATTTAAACCCAACTTAATTAGCTTAATTAGGATCAATAAAATCTTAATCAAATCAAAATTGACTAAGCCCAATCCCTGATCAAATCAGGGACCAAACCATCTCGACGATTAGGTCAACTCTTAACCTAATCGGGTCAAACCCAACTGAATCCAATTCAATTGGACTTGATCCAAAAATAATTACTCAATCAAATTGAGTTAATTAGTGATTAAATCACTAATTAAACCTCTCATAAATACTGAGTCAAATCTGATGGGCAATCAGGCATCAGAATTCATCGATATATAACCCTGATCGAAAAATCCCAACCAGTGGGACTCTTGACCCCGATACCCATAATGTGTGGAACTCGTGATCAGAGAATCTTGATTCTCGATCATAGTGTCCCAGACACATAGGACTCATAGTCCACGAGCATTTGGATTCTTCATCAGCCATCAGATCAGATAAGAACCTCTAATGTGTGTGACCTCGCAGGTTCAACCTAAGCCGGTAGCATAGGAACCAATTCCTGTACTAATCGAAGTGACCATCTAGCAATGGTACCCGATGATCGGATAGGTCGAATGGTCGCAATCGGAACACTCAGAACCTACATGAATATGGTTATATATAATTCATCCTTTTGACCCTATGTTTAGGATGACTCAGGGTTAAACTATCAACCCTGATCAGATCATCCGAATCGTGTTCAACTCAAACAGTCCTGTGACTCCTCACAAGGATAACCCTGGCCAAGTTTTGCTAAATTAAAACATGACTGTACACAACTCCTAAACTGGAGTGGTCAATCCCATCTTGACACATGCACCGACAAGTCAATACTTGACTACACCCAGCAGCCTTCCGTCACTGAATTAAAAATTCAGGTAGTCCAGTGCCTAAGTGCAGTGAGTTGCTTGCAAGTCACGTGACGGTCTCAGGTCGGAGGATATTTATACCCATATTCATCAGAGCAAATCTTGACAGCAGAAATAGCTCCGGAGTCGGTCACATTCAGTGCAGATGTACCCTTACATCTCACCTGTATGCCATACCAGTATCTCCACACTCATTGGTTAAGAGGACAACCAACCTATATGGCACACAATGACCTATGCTTGATAAATATTGTCATCCTTGGTAACAACATATCATTTGGTCGCAAACAGATTTAAGGACTAAACGACAAATCCTTCTTTGTCGAGTCTAAGTAGTCCTAAGGACTTCACCACAACATAGGAGTTCATTAGAAGATGAAATATTTTGTGATGAAAAATATCAAAATAATTTTTATTAATTCATAATTCATGTATAAATATAAAAATGAGCACAACCGTCAATCGGCTGACGATTGACTTTGGGACACTATTTCTAACAATCTCCCACTTGGCCTAAAGCCAATCGGTGCAGTATCTAATACCCATCTTTGACTTATAGTTGTCAACTCCTTCACCGCAATGGCTTTAGTGAATGGGTCAGTCAGGTTCTCCTTCCCGTCGATCTTCTGAAGATCGATGTCACCTCGATCTACAATTTTCAGATGAGATGGTAGCGGCACAGAATATGCTTTGTCCGCTGGTGTGCCTTTGGTTCTTCGCCTGAGCAATGGCTCCAGAGCTGTCACAGTAGAGCAGAACTGGACCAACAAGGGAGGGTGCTACTCCGAGCTCGATGATGAATTTTTTCAGCCACACCACTTCTTTGACAGCATCTGATGCAGTGACATACTCCGCCTCGCAAACTGAATCAGCCACTGTGTGCTGCTTGGAACTTTTCCAGCAGATAGCCCCACCATTAAGGGTAAAAATAAATTCTGACACACTTTTACTGTCATCATGATCAAACTAGAAACTAGTCTGTAAACCCTATAAGTCTCAAGTCTGATTCACCACAAACAAGCCGCTGGTCCTTAGTATTTCTTAAATACTTCAGGATGGTTTTAACAACCTTCCAGTGATTCTCCCTAGATCAGATTGGTATCTACTCACTACCCCTAGTGAGTATGCCACATCTGATCATGTACATGTCATGGCGTACATGATAGATCCCACTGCCGAAGTATATGGAATCCTACCCATACGCTCTCTCTCTTAAGGTGTTGTCGGACAATCCCTCTTTGAGAGAGAAATTCCATGGCTTATCAAAGATAGCGTTTCTTGGAATTCTCCATGTTGAATCTCTTCAGCATAGTATCAATGTACGTGGACTGAGATAAACCAAGCAACCTTTTAGATCTATCCCTATAAATCCTCATCCTTAGGATGTAGGAAGCTTCTCCCAGATCCTTCATTGAGAATTGTGACGACAGTCAAATCTTTATTCCCTGTAATACAAGGACATCATTCTCGATTAAGAGAATGTCATCCATATACAATACAAGAAATATACTACTGGACCATTAGCCCACTTATAAATGCATGGCTCTTCTCCGTTCTTAACGAAGCCATACGTCGTGATCGTCTTATCAAAATGTATGTTCCAACTCCGTGATACCTGCTTAAGTCTATAAATGGATCTCTTAGCCTGCACACCTTAGACTCATCTGTGGATGTGAATCCTTCAGGTTGTATCATATACACCTCTTCATCCAGCTCTCCATTTAGGAAAGCTGTTTTCACATCCATCTGCCATATTTCATAGTCCAGATGGGCAGCTATCGCAAGCATAATCCGAATGAATTTGAGCATTGTCACAGGAGAAAATGTCTCATCATAGTCTATACCATAACGTTGATGATATCCCTTGGCAACCAGACGGGCTTTATAGGTTTCTACCTTTCCATCTGTGCCTCTCTTCCTCTTGAAGACCCACTTACACCCTATGGGTTTTACTCCTTCGGGTGGGTCAACCAATGTCCACACATCGTTGACCTTCATGGACTCCATTTCGGATTTCATGGCCTCCAGCCATTTCTCAGAGTCGGATCTCTGCATTACATCCATGTAGGTGATCGGATCCTCATCATTTTCATCAAGTTCGATAAGATCGCCGTCCCGGACCAAGAAACTATAGTATCTGTCCGGTTGACGTGGTACTCTACCAGATCACCTTAAGGGTGCTTGAACAATGGGCTCCGGATCTGATCTAACCAAATCCGATTCAGGTTCAGCAACTTGTGTCGGTTTTTCCACCTGTCGAACTTCATCAAGTTCGATCTTAGAGGCAACATTCCTTCACCAAGGAACTCCTTTTCCAAAAAGATTGCCTTAAGGCTGACAAACACTTTTTGCTCATCAGCTAGGTAGAAGTAATACCCTTTGGTCTCTTTTGGGTACCCTATAAAATTACACTTGTCAGACCTAGGTCCAAGCTTGTCTGTAATTAAACGTTTAACATAAGCCGGACACCCCAAACCCTAAAGTGCGAGAGTACTGGCTTACGTCCTATCCATATCTCATATTGCGTTTTGGTTACAGACTTACTCGGAACTCTATTTAGAAGGTAACAAGCCAATTCGAGCGCATATCCCCAGAGAGAGATCGGCAGACCAGCAAACCCATCATGGATCGAACCATGTCCAATAAGGTCTGATTCTTCCTTTCAGATACACCATTATGTTGTGGTGTTCCAGGGAGTCCACTGAGAGAGAATCCCATTCTCCCCAAGATATGTCAGAAAATTATTGGAAAGGTATTCACCTCCTCAATCAGATCGAAGAGTTTTAATACACTTTTTAGTTTGTTTTTCTACCTCATTTCGGAATAGTTTGAACATTTCAAATGACTCCGATTTATGCTTCATTAAATAGACATACCCATACCTCGATAGGTCGTCTGTGAAGGTTATGAAGTAGAAATATCCACCTCTTGCACTTGAGCTCATGGGTCCACATATATCAGAATGTACCAAACCCAAGAGTTTACTAGCTCGCTCACCTTTTTCAGTAAAAGGTGATTTGATCATTTTACCAAGAATACAGGACTCACAGGTTGGAAGTGATTCACAATCACCTACTTCAAAAATTTCTTCATGAGCCAACTTGTTTATCTTGTTCTTATTGATATGACCTAGTCTACAGTGCCAAAGGTAGACTTCTGACACATTATCCATTCTAGGGCATTTACCGGAGGTTTGAACCACATTAACAGGTTGTGATAGAAAGTAAATTCCATTATTAAGTTGTCCAACAAACATTGTAACATCATTCAAAATGATATTGCAAATATTTTCTTTTATTAAAAATTGATAACCGTTCATGGCCAAAAGGTCTATAGAAATAATATTTAATAAAAAGCTTGGATAATAGTGACATTCACTCAGAATTATATTTCGAGAATTGATTACAAGGTTCATGATTCCTAATGCTAGAACTGAAACTTTGCTTCCATCTCCAACGTTCAGGAATCTATCGTCTTTATCAAATCTCCTACTGACCTGCAGACCCTGCATCGAATTGCAAATATGATAAGGGCTTCCGATATCCAATACCCAGACAGTAGTATCACAAATGAAAAAGTTACAAGGTGTTATCATATAAGTACCTTGCTTCTTCTTTGGCCTGTTCGGGTCCAGGGAAGCAATGTATAGAGGACAGTTCTCTTCCAGTGCCCCTGCTTCTTGCAAAAGAAGCACTCCGCCTGGCTCTGGTCGGGCTTGCACTTCTTGGTCTGACCCTGTGCAGGCATCCCAGCATGCAGCTGCACCTTCTTATTCTTCTTCTTCTGTTCTTCTTCTTCCTTTCTTAAAGGGTCGACGACCAGAAGAACACCCTCCCACAACATTCACTGACTCCTTATGGAGCTGGTGATCCTTCTCAAAGTTCTGCAGCAACCCCAACAAGCCGTGGTAGTTCACTGCAGGCTTTGTCATTCAAAATGAGTAAGGAAGGGAAGGTAGACTTGGGCAGAGAATTAAGGATCGCATCCTTACCGAGCTGCTCGTGCAGGGGAAAGTCTAGTTTAGTTAGGCACTCAATCATTTTGATCATGTACAGTACATGATCAGTGACTGAGGCTCCATCCCTCATCCGAGCATTGAAAATGGCACAACTAGTTTTGTGCCTTTCAACATCGTCAGGCATGCCAAAAGAGTCGTTCAACATTTGAAGCATCTCCTGTGGCTGGGCATTCTCGAACCTGTGGCTGAACTCATCATTCATTGCCGCTAGCATTATGCACCGGATGGTGGTGCGGTCGTTAAGCCACTTCTGGTAAGTATCTCGGACAGTCCCTCTAACATTCGGGGCTGACTCCTCAGGTGCCAGATCCGTTACTACATAAAGGATTCGCTCATGCTCAAGAATGATTTTTAATTTTTGATACCAGCTATCAAAATTAGGTCCCATGAGCTTATCATTATCTAATAATGACCGGAGGGACAGGGTAGTGGCCATAGCTGCATAAAGGAAAATCAGACCTCTATTAGTACATAAATTATAAATACTAAAGACTTGAACTTTAGTCTAAAGTTTCTCCTAGTATTTTTACGAACTGGTAGCCTCAACCTCCAATTCGAAGAATTACTTTAATTCCTTAGTGGGTACTAGAATCCACACAGACTACACACGAGCCAACTTTGGTTGGTCAACCCATGTGCATCTATGGATAGGTTCATAACCGTTGTTTCTCTAAACAACTTCTAGTAATTGATTTTGTCCCAAACCTAATCAGTAGGCTTTGGCCTCCACTGAAAAGATCTGGTTAGGTCCAACCATTAACATGATTTGATTTGATAAATCAGACCAATAAATGATCAGACCCGACTTTGGCCGGCCAACCTCACCACTATCAAAAAGACTCAAACCAAAATACCATATTATGAATGATAATTCCATTAGTTAATAAGCACCAGGCCTTTGGGCCTCCAATGATTATTAAACTAATGGACTCATTATCATCACTTAATGGGAGGCTATGACTTAGTTATCAATATAACTAAATCATTTTTAGGGACCTAATAATTTTTGAGGATTTTATTAAAGGATAGATGAGAAAAAAATATCCAGTCAATTTCAATCCTCCCACTAACTTCACCAAGTTAGATTAAAAAAGATTTAATTAAAGCTGGCATAGGAGCACCAAAATCAGTCAAACTGATTTACCTAATGACATGGGTGAGCCCTAATCACCAAGTGATCTAATCAAAATCTAATTCACCAGGTTGGCCAGGTAAGTGAGATCAGTGGTGGGGATAAGCCATTAACTCGTCAGAGATCGAATCACTGCGAGTAGCTCCCGCTTAAAAACCACTGATCAAAATACCAAACTTACCTTAGACACCAACTGGTTCATTAGTTTTAATTTGATCAACTTATTAAATAGGGTTCCACCGCGTAGCCATGAATTAAGTCCATCTTGGTCTGGTTAAAGACATGGACCCATTCAACTACAACTATTGGAGTTGAGTCTAGAGTATCTTGACCTAATCTAATTCAACTTTTGATTAGATTTGATCAATTACTCTAATTTAGTCCATTTCTTTAAGCTAACCTTAGGTCTAACCCAATTATGGACCTAATCCATCTAACCCATTGACCCACAAGTTTATGCAATTGTCTTAGGTCTTAATTCACAATTCTAGACCTACTAGACAACACTTAATTCTTTTAATTAAGTATTTGGCTGATGGGTCAGGGTTTGGATTTCAAAATAATTTTTAAATTTGAAAGGTTTTATTTTCTGTTCACCAAATATGTTGACTCATTTCACAAATAGATCAGCACATTTCATAAATAGCAATCCTATTGCTAATTACATAACAGAAAATAACTCAATCAAAATAAATCATGAATATTTCTTTAGATCTAATCTAACACATTCATGATAAATTTCACAATTGAACCTTTACAATTAATTCCTTTCGCTGCTTCATCTGCATGGGATATAATTACAGTGATACCCCTACCCCATAGGAGACCCCATCGAATGGGAGGAGAGGGCCTTTAAACCCTACTTTTTTCCTATGACCGAACGCCATGGCAACCAACCCAATTGATTACTTACTGCTTGGATCAAGTATATCTAAATATACCAATTTCAAAATTTAAATTTCAAATTTCAAATTTTAAATTTTAAATTTTGAATTTCAAATTTCAAACAAATTTCAAATTTTAAATTTCAAATTTTGAATTTCAAATTTGAATTTTAAATTTTGAATTTCAAATTTAAAATTTCAACCAAATTTTAAATTTCAAATTTTAATTTTTAAATTTTGAATTTCAAATTTAAATTTCAAAATTCAAATTCAAATTTTAAATTTCAAACTTTTGAATTTGAATTTTGAACAACTTTCAAAATTCAAATTTTAAATTTTGAATTTCAAATTTCAAATTTAAATTTTTAGATTACAACTTAATCTATGCATGCAAATTCATATATCATATCTTAGAACCTGCTCTGATACCATTTTGGGAAAATTCAGTGTAGGGGTAAAATGATAATTTTAAAACTTTTTCAAAATTATTATTTTATAGTGGAAAAATATTAATTAATCTAATTAATTAATATAAATTTATCCTATACTAGGATCTAAATATGATATATAGCATGCATTCATTTAAATTTAAAATTCAAATTCGAACAGTAAACACTTTACTATAATGTGTTCAGAATACAATACCTTTGTGCGGGTAGTAGATCACCGCAATCTGATCACCATCGAAGAGTCTGATTATCGTGATGCAGCCACACAGATGTCTGCCTCTACGGATCGTCCACACGAAGCTCCCGATCTGATCGACTCCTCACGAGTGCTCGCTCGTTGTAGAGCCCTTTTGACGGTGGATGCTGATCGAACTCCTTCGATCGATGTCTGTCGATTCTTCAGATCTTCAGATCATCAACAGACATGCTTGAGAGGATGTTGAAGATCTTTCTGAGATTTTATAGGCTCACGATACTCGTAGCTCATTTCTCACTTTCCGAACCCCAGGCTAAAACTCTAGAAAACTCATGGAAACCTTGCATCCACTTTTCTTTCTTTTCTTTCTTTTTCTCTTGAAAGGATATGGACTTCCTTCTCATGCACAGACTTCTCACCCCAGAATTTTTCTCCAAAAATCTTCTTCTTACATGCCCCACTCTTCTCCTCTTTTTATAACAACGTCAAACGTCTTATCCAAAAGAAAGGATAAAGATGAGTAATTGCACATTTGAATTCAAATCAAATTTTGAATTTAAATAGACACCAACTCATCCCTTATCCACTAAAGATGAGGCATGGTTTAAATTGTGCATGGAGTGATTTCATGAGAAACTTTTCTCATGTAATAAATGGGACGTAAAAAAGGGATAAGGCCAAAGATTGATTGCCCATTCAAATTCAAAATTTATTTTGAATTTGAATGGCCAACCAATCATCCTTATCCATTCATATGGCACATTAAAGTGGGGCGTGGAGAGGCTTGGCATGAGGAAAAAATTCATGAGAAGTTTTTCTCATGAATCCAAATGGGTGCAATGGAAGTGAGGTGGCGCATGGAGATTGGGTCAAGGTGGTTTAATTATTTAAACCAACCTAATTGAACCAAATAAGTTAGGTCCAATTAGACTAATTTAAATCCAACTTAATTAGACTTAATTAAGCTCAATAAAATTCTAATCAAATCAAAATTGACTAAGCCCAACCCCTGATCAAATCAGGGACCAAACCATCTCGACGATTAGGTCAACTCTTAACCTAATCGGGTCAAACCCAACTGAATCCAATTCAATTGGACTTGATCCAAAAATAATTACTCAATAAAATTGAGTTAATTAGCAATCAAATCACTAATTAAACTCTCATAAATATGAGTCCAAATCCGATGGGCAATCAGGCATCAGAATTCATCGATATGTAATCCTGATCGAAAAATCCCAACCAGTGGGACTCTTGACCCTGGTACCCATAATGTGTGAACTCATGATCAGAGAATTTTGATTCTCATCATAGAGTCCAGATACATAGGATCATAGTCCACGAGCATTAGGACTCTTCATCAGCCATCAGATCAGATAGGAACCTCTAATGTGTGTGACCTCCAGGTTCAAACCTAAGTCGGTAGCACAGGAACCAATTTCTATACTAATCGAAGTGACCATCTAGCAATGGTACCCGATGATCGGATAGGTCGAATGGTCGCAATCACAACACTTAGAACCTACATGAATTTGGTTACTGTATAATTCATCCTTTTGACCCCTATGTTTAGGATGACTCAGGGTTAAACTGTCAACCCTGATCAGATCATCTGAATCGTGTTCAACTCAAACAGTCCTGTGACTCCTCAAAGACTACCCTGGTCAAGATTTTGCTAAATTAAAATACGACTGTACACAGCTCCTAAACTGGAGTGGTCAATCCCATCTTGACACACGCACCGACAAGTCAAGTACTTGACTACACCCAGCAGCCTTCCATCACTGAATTAAAAATTCAGGTAGTCCAGTGCCTAAGTACAGTGAGTTGCTTGCAAGTTACCATGGCGGTCTCAGTTCGGAGGGATATTTATACCCATATTCTATCGGAGCAAATTTTGACAGCAGAAATAGCTTCAGAGTCGATCACGTTCAATGCAGATGTACCCTTACATCTCACCTGTATGCCATACCAGTGTCTCTACACTCATTGGTTAAGGGACAACCAATCTATATGGCACACAATGACCTATGCTTGATAAACTTATCATCCTTGGTAGCAACGTATCATTTGGTCGCGAACAGATTTAAGGACTAAACGACAAATCCTTTTTGTCAAGTCTAAATAGTTCTAAGGACTTCACCACAACATAGGAGTTCATTAGAAGATGAAATATTTTATGATGAAAAATACCAAAATAATTTTTATTAATTCATAATTCATGTAAAATATAAAAATGAGCACAACCGTCAACAGACTGACGATTGGCTTTGGGACACTATTCCCAACACAACTAGTACTGAGCATGACTAACATGAGAAGTCACATGGATATTTGCTCACTCTTTAGTGACTTTCACGATGCTGCAATTGTATGACTGGTCTTTTGACCTAAGATGGCACTACTGCTCACAGTGGGGCTACTAGAGTTTAACTGACACATCAACATAGGTCTCAATGAGTCCTTATTGTGGATGTTGGCGATAATTGATTCACTGTAGGAGTGGGTGTGCATCAAGATGTGATCTATCGATCCTAGCAGAAGAAAGTGTCCTATGGGATTTAAGAGGCTAAGTTTTTAAGTCTATGGCTATAGCAGTGTAATTGATGAAAAAGAGTTTTCATAAAATCACATATGGACTCGAGCTGATTGAATCGATCATATGACCGATGATGAGGTTTGATGAATCATCCATGACCTGCCATCCAATCGAAACTTATGATAGAGGGACTGTATCATGCATTAACTATACTTAGAGGTTCATCACCTCTTATTCTGTTGGATTGTCACTACATACTACTAGGTGTCACTGATGGATTGTCAGACTCACAAGCATCATCTTGATGATCGATGATCCTTGATGGGCAGAGTTAGAATGGTTCTAACCCATTGAAAAGAGTTTCAATGATATTGTGTTAGGGATCACAATATATCTCACTACCAGATGGAATAAAACCTATGAGCTCACACACAAAAGAGGCTTTTGACTGATCAGATGGTTGAATTACAATTGTAAATCCTAACAGGATTTGATTATCAATTTGATTGATGATTGATCCAATGCAAAAGTTACAATCAATTAACTCGCTAAAGAGTTAGTGAGTTAAAAGAAGATTAATTAGCAATTGGATGGCTAAGTGGCTCAATTTGATTGAGCTATGAGATTTACATTAAGTCTAATTAAATTAAATTTAATTTGACTTGACATTGGTTTGATTTGATCAAACCTGATTGAGTTATAAGATAACCTAAATTGCATGGGAGAATGATTACTATTTGAGTTAGAATTTGGGTTAGACTCAATTTTTAATTAGATAGGATGAATGAGTTCCTATTTAGACTAAAAATACTCATTTTTATGGGTGCATCAAATCCTAATGGATTAGAATTAAATTAAGTTTGACTCAAGCACCAAGAGAGAGTCTAAAAGGACTAGGACTCCTCCAATTAGGTAACATCTAATCTAAATAGTTTGGGCTCCAAATCAGATTTGATTCTCCATCTATTTGGATCTAATCTGGTCTTAATATGATTAGGATTGGTTGGAATTTTATTTAATTTAAAACAGCCTCTTAAAAGGAGTCCCACGTAGATTAAATTTCTCCTCCATGCACCATAAAAGGAAGCCCATGCCCAAATAAATTTTTGGACGTCAAAGTCTTCACACCCTCTCCCTTTCTTGTGCATGTAATAACATCTTTTTATCCCTCCCTTTTGTGTGAAATCTGGGGGAAATAATCTTGGTGTTGGCATCACAAAAAATCAAGAGCATGGTTACTTGGACTCTCATCTCCTATCCAAATTAGAACTCTATCTTCTCTCTATTTAAACCCAGCACCTTGGATGTTGGATGCTAGATTAGGATCAGGTCTGATGCCCAAAAGAGAGGCCTTTGTGTGCATGAAAAATATGGGAGAAAAGAGGGATGGCATGAAGAAGGGTGGCGTGAGGTAAGTTGGTCATATCTTTTTTTTCTTACAATAATCAAGTGTTGGTTGTTAGGACACCTTCTCTCCCACTCTTTTATCTATGTTTAGATATAGATGTCTCCTCTCTCCTTTATCCAAAAGTTGGACAAAATTTTTACATCTCTATTGTAGAGATTTGGTACATGAATTTTAAGAAGAAAAGAAAAGAAAGGATTCTTCTCATGATCCCTAGTGTAAAGATCAACATCCTTCTACCTCTTCTTCTTTTCTAAGAGTGTCTTAAGAGAAAAAAAGATTTTCAACTGTCAAGATGCGATCTCTACAAGAGAGCTAGCACTCTCGTGAGATCAAAAGGTTTTTGATCAGATCAGAGTCTCATGTGGATATCCGTAGAGGCCGATGCTTGTGTGGCTATAAGGGACTTCGGAAGACATCCATGACCATCAGTTCGCGGTGAAGATTAATCCATGTCAAGGTATGTTCTTAATTTAATTTTTTCTATTTAATTTTTGTATCTGAATCTTATCTCACATATGATGATCTTGTTTATAGTTTGAAGATTTGATCTTATACATGCTTAGTTTAAATTATATTTAATTTAAAAATTTTTATAATTCTGCTGCATACTTATTTTGAAAAATATGCATGCATGAAATCATAAAATTCTAATAGTGATTTCAGAGCCACATCATATTCATGAGATTAAAATTTAGATTTAAAATTTGTAGAGAAAAATTTTAGATTTGAAAGGTTTTGATGTCGTTCTGACATAAGGTTACTCTAGCATAACTTGTAATGCTGTATGATTGTCTTAGAATGTCATTAAAATTTTTAATTAAATTGGACTTTTAGATCTAAGTTTTTAGCATATATGTGATATATTTTTGTAATTTAGATCTAAAAAGAATTTTGAGATCTATTTTGATTTATATATATGATATATGAAAGTATGTTTAGGACTAAAATTTATTTCTATAACTTAAACTTGTTTATATATATGATACATATTTGTATAAATGATCTAAAACTATTTCGAGATCAAAATTTACTTTCATGTAAAGAATTTAGATCTAAAAATTTTGATTTAAGATCTGAAATTAGTATTTGTGTATGAGAGATTAGTCATAGGTAGATCAAATTAGGTCATGTAATTGGATTACATCAAAAGGTTTCTGATTTGATCATATTGGGTCCAAATCGATTTGGTTGTTGATCAAATCGAGTCAAGTATTGATTAAGGTGAGATCAATAGAGCTTAAGATCATATAATTATTGTTGATTGAATCGATTGACATCCATATATAGAATCGATTAACTTAAAGACCTAATTTGGCTCTATGGCTCGAATCTGATTCACCTAAGCTAATCTATTTGGATCAATTTCCCATTGGTGTCTAAGATAAATAATTGAAAGGTGATTATTTAATTGGTTCTGTTCACTTACCTGGCCAATTTATTGATGTCTACGAAAAAAATGGGGGGATCCCCACCAATCTCCACTTACCTGATCAATTTAGAAGATTGAGTCTCAAATATGGTTGCTTAGTGATTTGATTTAGCCCATGCCAATTACATCAGTCATATAATAACTGATTAGATAAAATCTAAACCCAAATCTCTTTATAAAATATTAAGTCCAAGGTCTTCCATCATTGTAGATGTGCGGACGTGCTACCAGTGTTGATTGTTCTCGACTGATCACAGTGGTTCAGTTGCATCAAAAAATGCAACCACTATATTAGCAAAAAGTTACTCCAGGATAAAGATGGAGTTGGGTCCAATAACTGTTAGGTGAGGGATCAATGACGGCTTTGCACCTGCTTGTGAATGGTGGGACTGACTTAACTAAGGAGTGCAGGCAATAACTGTTAGGTGAGCCCACATGATTTAGAGACCAAGTGCTGCAACATACTTAGAGAAGTATCTAGGCAAAGAGTTATCCATGCATTAGTGTTCATTTATGTTACTAATAACTATTAGGTGAGGTGCACGATGTTGGTGGGACTGCAACACCCACTAAAAACTCAATTATTGTATTAGGATTTTTGTTTCTTCATCCGAAGAGTGTGAGAGATATGATAAAATAGTGAGAGTCTTATTTTTGTATCTAAAAGTCTCTATAGTAAATTATAAAATAAGTATAAATATGCAATTAGAATCTTTACTCTCTGCTGTTGTTGTGTTAGCTTCCAACCCTCTAGCTTGAATCCTAGGTATCAATCGATTAACCGAAATTGATTACATAGACTAACTCATAAACTTAAAAATTATTCTTAATTTTAAAAAATTAAGCAATTTCTCTACTAGATTATCCTAATGTTAATAATTCATCCAACCCATAGTCATGAGATATACTTGATGAGTGGATGGACAATGACAATAAAGATAGGTGCTATTTGTTAAAGTCTATGTTAGATGAACTCCAATGTATGCATGAGCACATGTTTACTGCCAACGACACATTGATTCATCTATAAGTATTGTGAGGTGATCGGATCGCACTACGAATCTGATGCGTGATGGGCAATCAGTCTATGATCTTATTTGATAATGATCAAGGACATTAAAGAGCTTGAAAGGCTTAACATGACCATGCATAAGGTATTGCTTGTGAATTTGATCCTGTGATCCCTGATTAATTTATATGGATAATTTATGGTAAACTATCATATGAAAAACCATCATAGTACCTTATCTGAATTGATCACAATATTGATAACAAAAGAATCTTGAAAGAGTTCAGTGGCAAATACTTGGAGAGCCTAAAGACACAAAGACATACCTAGAGTAAGTATGTCGAAATTACTCAATACAATCCGTATGATTTTCTCTTCTCCCAGTTAAGTTTTGGACTCTAGTGTAGTATCAATGGAAAGGTAGAGGACTGAGGAAGTAACCCTTAAATTGGCTTTAGGACAACAGTTGCTACTATCACCATGGATATCTATCCTTTATGATTATCATTTGGATTTGGTTCTTAAAGACAGTCTATATCATTTGCATGGTGATGTATCTGTGAGCTTAATTGAGCAAGCAGTGAGTGCCATTGGACCTTAGAGATCCAGAATTGAAATAAAATTTAAAGTTTATGTGGAACTTTAGGCTAAGTCATATTAGAGAAGAAATGATTAACAAACTGGAGAAATATGAAACTTTGGACTCATTGACTATTGAGTCATATCTAATTTGTGCATCATCTCTTTGAGAAAATATGACCAAGCTACTCTTGTGGGACAAGAGAAAAAAAGACCACTAAAATACTTATCATTATACACATTTGATGTGTGTAGCCCATATGATATGCTAACCAAGAAGTTGTCTCTACTTTGTTATCTTTACCAATGATCAGTTATAGTATGCATAAGTATGTAAGATATAAATCTAAATTATTGAAAGATTCAAAGAATTTAGATGTAAGTAGGAAACAAATTCAAAAACTTTTATAGGTACTTCGATCGAATTGAGGATGCAATACCAATGAAAAATTTTTTTTGGTTATCTCATAAAATGGCATAGTTTTATATTGGATGCTCTTAGTACATCTCAACTCAATAAGATAAGAAGAGTTATGGGACTATATGAGATATGGTCTGATCCATAATGAACTTTACTGATTTATTTATGTTTCTTAAGGGATATGCTTTATTTTTATGAAATTGGGTTCTCTCTAAACTTGTTCCTTCCATACCGTATAAGATATGGTATGGTGAGAACTGAATCATAATTATTTTAAGATTCAAAGATGTCCAACCTATGTCTAGCACAGCAGGTGGATATGTTAGAGGATAGGTCTATAAAGCTCATCCTAAAAGAGTTTAGGATATTATTTTCTGAAAAGATTACAATGTGATTGTGATTCGATATGCTATCTTCTTGAAAATTGTTTAACCAAGATAAAGTAGTGGGAGGAAAGTTAAGCTCAAAGAGAGTGTCTCTGAAGAGCAGCGAGCCTTGGGACCTTAAGAACCTATTCATCATGAGCCAGTAGACATATATTCCTCTTCCACCTCATACATATAGTAGGATCTCCAATCCTCTCTAAGGTACTTGGTATGCTTAACAGAGGATGTAGAGAAAATCATTTCTCATGGGAGATGGAGAGCATAGGGATGATCACAAAACTATAACGAGGTGATGTAAGATATCGACTCCCAGAAAGGGATGTGAAATAGGTTTTTTGAGAAGAGATCTTCTAAAGATTTCTGTATGGAATAGCCTATGGATTTCACTTCTCGTGATAGGAGATCACAAAGTCTATAATAATCTTGAAGTTGGAATAGTCATCTCGATGATATAATCAAATTATTTGATCAGAAAAAAAAAATTATATGGTTTTCAAAAGGGTCAGTGGGAGTGTCCAACACTGACATTGATTAAAATATGATTGAATATAGATTTCTCCATAAAAGACATAAAGCGAGCATCCTAAAGATCTATAGAGATAGATGCAATTGGATGTTTGTATTTTCACAGATAAAGTACAGAGAGTAGATGCTGAAAGGGTTCAGCATAGAAATATCAGAGAGGGGTCTGCTACACTCTCGAGCATAAATGCTTGCCGTGTAATGTACTTGAACTGATATAGAAAATACTGTGAATGTCACAAGTAGATATCAGTTGTATCCAGACTGTGAGCGTTGGATTGCTGTGAAAACAACCTTAAGGTCTTGAAAAGAACTAAGAATTTTTCTTAATTTTAGAGAAAGATTAAAGCTAGAAGTGGGAGGATACACCAATTCAGATTTTATGTCTAACATTGATGGTAAATGTCTACGTCATGGGGTGTGTTCTTATATCAATATTTTGGAAGGATTCCAAATAATCGATCGATGGAAGCTAAGTATGCTGTAGATATGTAGGATGCATTCTGGTTCTAACATTAGTTGCAAAATTAATTATCATCCATCAAATATCGTAACACTATACTGTAAAGACAATGGCACTATAGCCCTTGCTAAGAAGCTTAGGTCTCACTGGATATCCAAGCACATAGAGCAGCAGAACATGCGACTACCTCAAGTAAAAATACAAAGAGGTGTAGAGAGCAAACTCTACATATGATGTGGATGACCCACTAATAAGTCACTTAGCTAGTCTAAGACTATAGCCTGTCTTATGAAGATGGGGCTTGGCATGTGGCAAATTGGCTTTAGTGCAAGTAGGAGATTATTGGATGTATGCCCTAGAAGTCAATCTTGGCTGACACATTTCATATTTCTAGACATAGTTTTGTACTTATTGGGTATTTATATTATCATTCATATTTATGTGTCCATGAATCATCCAAAGAATTAACAAGATGATGACACATATTCTCAAAGAGTTGAGAATTTGAGACATATACCATTGATGGTTAATTTCTAAATTGCTCATAATCATAGGATCATCATGGGGATGGTGATTGATTTGGATAGACCAGTGCATGGATCCCTTCTTTCGGACCGATGGATCTTGAGTCTGCGATGTAGAGACACTGGAGCAAGAGTGCAGGTGGTTGTTAGAGAACAACTAGCACTGAGTGTGACCAACATGAAAAGTCACATGGACATCTGCTCACTCGTTAGTGACTTTCTCAATGCTGTAGTTGTATGACTGATCCTTTGACCTGAGATGGTACTATTGCTTGTAGTGAGGCTACTAGAGTTTGACTGACACATCAACATAGGTTTCAATGAGCTCTTATAGTGGATGTTGGTGACAATTGATCCATTATAGGAGTGGGGTGTACATCAAGATGGATCTATCGACCCCAATAGAAGGGAGTAGTCCTATGAGATTTAAGAGGTTGAGTTCTTAAGTCAATGGCCATAGCAATATGATTGATGAAAAGAGTTTCCATAGAATCACATATGGACTTGAGCTGATTGAATCTATCATATGACCGATGATGAGTTTTGATGAATCATCCATGACCAGCCATCCGATCGGAACTAACAATAGAGAGACTGTATCATGCATTAACTACACCTAGAGGTTTATCACTTTTTATTCTGTTGGGTTGTCACTACATACTGCTAGATGTCACTAATGGATTGTGAGACTCACAAGCAACATCTTGATGATCGATGATCCTTGGTGGGTAGAGTTGGAACGGTTCCAACCTATTGAAAAGAGTTTCAATGATATTGTGATAGGGATCATAATATATCTCACTACCAGATAGAATAGAATCTATAGGGTCATACACAAAAGAAGCTTTTGACTGATCAGATGGTTGAATTATGATTATGAATCGTAACAGGATTTGATTATCAATTTGATAGATGATTGATCCAATGCAAAAGTTGTAATCAATTAACTCGCTAAAGAGTTAGTGAGTTAAAAGAGATTAATTAGCAATTGGATTGCTAAGTGGCTCAATTTGATTAAGCTATAGGACTTGCATCAAGTCTAATTAAATTAGATTTAATTTGACTTAACATGGGTTTGATTTGATCAAATCTAATTGGATTATAGGAAAATCTAAATTGCATGGGAGAATGATTCCTATTTGAATTAGGATTTGGGTTTAACTTAATTTCTAATTAGACTAGGATGAATGAGTTTTTTTTTTGGACTAAAAATTTCATTTTCATGGATCACCAAATTCTAATTGGATTAGAATTAAATTGAGTTTAACTTAAGCACCAAGAAAGAGTTCAAAAGGACTAGGACTCCTTCTCCAATTAGGTGATATTTAATCTAAATAGTTTGAGCTTCAAATCAGATTTGATTTTTTATCTATTTAGGCCTAATCTGGTCCTAATATGATTAAGATTGGTTGAAATTTTATTTGATTTAAAATAGCCACCTAAAAAGACTCCCATGTGGATTAAATTTCTCCTCCATGCACCATAAAAAAAAGCCCACACCCAAACAAATTTTTGGACGTCAAAGTCTTCACGCCCTCTCCCTTTCTTGTGCATGTAATAACATCTTTTTATCCCATCCTTTCTATGTGAAATCTAGGCAGAAATAATCTTGGTGTTGGCATCACAAAAAATCAAGAGTCCATGGTTATTTGAACTCTCGTCTCCTATCCAAATGAGAACTCTATCTTCTCTCTATTTAAACCCAGCACCTTGGATGTTGGATACTAGATTAGGATCAGCTTGATGCCCAAAAAAGTGGCCTTTGTGTGCATGAAAAATATGGGAGAAAAGAGGGACGGCATGAAGAAGGGTGGCGTGAGATAAGTTGGTCATATCTCTTCTTTCTTACAACAACCAAGTGTTGGTTGTTAGGACACCTTCTCTCCCACTCTTTTGTCCATGTTTAGACATGGATGTCTCCTCTCCCCTTTATCCAAAAGTTGGATAAAATTCTTACATCTCTATTGTAGAGATTTGGTGTATAGATTTTAAGAAGAAAAAAGAAGAAAAGATTTTTCTCATGATCTCTAGCATAGAAATCAACATCCTCCTACCTCTTCTTCTTCTCTAAGAGTGTCTTAAAAGAAAAAAAGATTTTCAACCGTCAATATGTGATCTGTGTAAGAGAGCTAGCACCTCAATGAGATCAAAAGACTTCTGATCAGATCAGAGTCTCGTTGGATATCCCTAGAGGTCAGACGCTTGTGCGGCTATAAGGGATCTTCGGAAGATATCCATGATCATCAGTTTGCGATGAAGACTGATTCATGCTAAGATTTATTCTTAATTTAATTTTTTTATTTGATTTTTGTATCTGAATCTTATCTCACATATGATGATCCTGTTTATGATTTGAAGATTTGATCATATGTATGCTTAGATTAAATTAGATTTAATCTGAAAATTTTTAAAATTCTACTGCATACTTATTTTAAAAAATTTGCATACATGAAACCATGAAACTCCAACATCACTACCCCTAATGAATAGGCCATATTCGTTCTCATCCACATCATAACATATATGATGGATCCCACTACTGAAGCATATGGGATTCTACTCATACGCTCTCTCTCCTGAGAGATTGTCGGTCAATTCCTTTTGGAGAAAGTAATCCCATGGCCTATCGAAAGATAGTCCTTCTTAAAATTTTTCATATTGAACCATTTCAATATGGTATCGATGTACGTGAATTGGGACAATCCAAGCAACCTTCTAGATCTATCTCTATAGATCATCATTCCTAGGATGTAGGATACTTCTTCTAAATCCTTCATGGAGAATTGTGATGAAAGCCACAACTTTATATTTTGCAAAACTGGAATGGCGTTTCCTATTAATAGTATATCATCTACATACAATATAAAAAAAATGACTATAGAATCGTTAGTCCATTTGTAGACGCAAGACTCTTCTCCATTCCTAACAAAGCCATATGTTTTGATCACCTTATCAAAACATATGTCCCAACTTCTAGATGCCTATTTAAGTCCATAGATGGACCTATTTAGTTTGTACACCTTAGATTTATCTATGATGTGAGCCTTTTTAGGTTGTATCATATACATCTCTTCTTCCAGCTGTCTATTAAGAAAAATAGTTTTGATATCTATTTGTCAGATTTTATAATTTAAGTGTGCTACTATTGCAAGTATAATCCGGATAGACTTGAACATTACCACAGGTGAGAATGTCTCGTCATAGTTAATACCATAACATTGATGGTAATCTTTGGCACTAGATGAGCTTTATAGGTCTCTACCTTTCTGTCTGCTCCTCTTTTTCTTTTAAAAATCCACTTGCATCCTATGGATTTTATTCCTTTGGACAGATCAAGTAGTGTCTATACACTATTGGTCCCCATGGATTCTATCTCAAATTTCATGGCCTCAAGTCACTTTTAGGAGTTGAGTCTTTGCATGGCTTCCATATAGGTGATCAGATCCTCATCGTTCTCATCTAGTTCGATAGGATCACCATCATGGATTAAAAAATCATAATATCTGTCTGGTTAATGTGATATTCTATCGGATCTCCTTAATGGTGCTTCTACAGGCTTCAAATTTGATTCTCCAATCAAATATCATTCTGTATGTGTCAGTTCTTCCACCTCATGAACTTCACCATGTTTAATTTTGCTGGTATTAGTTTCTTCTCTAAGAAACTTTTTTTCAAAAAGATTGCCCTGTTGCTGACGAACACCTTTTGTTCTTCAGCAAGATAGAAGTAGTGCCCTTTAGTTTCTTTTGGATACCTACAAATAAGTATTATCAGACTTTGATCTAAGCTTATCTGTCTTTAAATATCTGATATAAGTTGGACACCCCCAAACTGTAGATGTGAGAGCACCAGCCTACGCCTTATTCATATCTCATATGGAGTTTTATCAACAGACTTGCTCAGAACCTTGTTAAGAATATAGTAGACAGTTTCAAGAGTGTATCCTCAAAAAGAGATTGATAGATTTGCAAACTCCATCATGGACCAAATCATGTCTAATAGGATTCGATTCCCCTTTTAGACATCCCATCATGTTGTGGTGTTCCATGAGGGGTCCACTGTGAGAGAATCTCATTCTCCTCTTAATATGTCAGAAAATTATTGGTGAGTATTCAACTCTTTGATTTGATTGAAGAGTTTTAATACTCTTTTCAGTCTATTTTTTACTTTACTATGAAATCATTTGAATATTTTAAAAGATTCAGATTTATGCTTCATAAGATAGATGTACCCATACCTCGATAGGTCATCTGTAAATGTAATGAGGTAATAGTATCCTTCTCTAGCAGCTATGTTTATAGGTTCACATATATCACTATATATTAGACCTAGAATATCATTGGCTCGTTCACTTTTTTTCTTAAAAGGTGACTTGGTCATCTTATTAAGTAGACAAAATTTACAGGTCGGTAATGATTCATAATCATTAATTTCAAGGATACCCTCTTTGATTAACCTGTCTATCCTATTTTTGTTCACATGACCTTGCCTACAATACCAAAGGTAGGAATTACTAATATTATCTATTCTAAGGCATTGGTTCGATGTGTACATTATACCAATAGACTGTGATAATATATACATACCATATTTTAATTATCCACGTATAATTGTATGTCATTCATAATAATATCATAAAAATCATCTTTTATTAAAAACTTAAAACTAAGTTTGGCCAAAAGACTTACAGAGATGACATTCATAAAAAAAAGATAATAATGACACTCATCTAACATGATATTATTAGACTAAAAATAAGCTGTATAGTTCTTAAAGCTAGAACTGAAACAAGACTTCCATCTCCAATATTCAAGAACTGCTCGCCTTCTCCTACTGACCTGCAGTCCTTTCAATAAATTATAAATATTAATCAAACTTTGGTATCCAATACCTAGATATTAGTATCACAAATAGAGAAATTACAAAGAGTTAATATATAAGTACCTTACGAAGCAACTAATTGCTTATTTTTCTTTTCTTTGGCCTATTTGGGTCAAGAAAAGCTATATATACCAACAATTCTTCTTCCAATGATCCAAATTTTTGCAAAAAATGTATTCTGCCTGGCTCTTGTCGATTTTTGACTTTTTGCTCTACTTTGGCTTTGGATCGACGGTGTGATTTTTTGCATCTTCTTCTTTTTTCCTCTCTTAGAAGATCGACGATTTGCAGACGAACCTCCTACTATATGCACTGGCTCCATCTGGAGCTGATGGTCTTTTTTGAATGTCTACAGCAATCCTAACAAATCATGGTAGTTCATCATACACTACAACAAAAAAAAGATATTAACGATGAAAAAAATTTATTGCTAGTAACAAATTTTCATCGCTAATAGTTATTAGCGATAAAATTATCATCGCTAATATTTAATCATAAATAATGGCATCATTGATAAGTTTTTATAATAAAAAAAATTTTATTACAAATAATTAATATTATCGATGAAAAATTTTTGTTGTTAAAAAAATTATTTTTTTGAAAACTATTTATGATGAAAAATTTTAGTCATAAAAAAAATAATTTATGATGAAATTTACATCACTAATAAAAAATAATTATTTGTGATGAATCTTTTTTATCACTATTAATTTAATTAAAAAATTTTATAAAAATTAAATTTAAAAAAAATATTAGCAACATAAATTTTTCATCACAAATATGATAATTTTGACTTAAATTTTTATCATTAATAAATAATAAATTAATAGTGATGAAAATATTTTTATTTCTATTAATTTAATTAAAATTTTTTATAAAAATTAAATTAAAAAAAATAGTGATATAAATTTTCATCATAAATATAATTATTTGTGATGAAAATATTTTCATCACTATTAATTTAATTAAATTTTTTATAAAAATTAAATTTAAAAAAATATTAGTGATGTAAATTTTATATCAAAATATTATAATTTTCAACATAAATTTTTATTGGTAATAAATTTTTAATTATTTGGGATGAAAATAGTTTTATCACTATTAATTTAACATAAAATTTTGATATTTTTAAATTTATTAAAAAATTTATTTATGACTAATGTTTTATTATTAATATACTTTTTGATGATCAATATTTTATCAAAATAATTCTATCACTAATAATTTATATATATATTTTTAAAAATAATTTATGAATATATATATTTAATTTATATTTATAATATTTTTTATAAATTAAAAATAAAAAATAAAAATAAAAATTCATACAATAAATTTATAAATAAATTTTATTATTTTATTATATTAAATTAAAATTATAAAAAGTCTAAAATAAAAATAAAAAGTTACACAAATAGGCCATCAAATATCGACATCTATAGAAGGAAAATGGGCTGGAGAAGGAAGCACTCGGAAGAGCTCGGACTGATCTGCTGTTACCTCATCAACTGCATCATCCACTCTATCTATGCCATCCACTCTATCATTTGGATCTGGAGCAGCTAATACTCATTGATGCATGCAGCCAACTCATCAATTCACTGCTTAGCTCACTATCGATCCTCAATAGCCTGCTTCTGCATCTCTGCCAACCAAGCATCGTAGGCAGCATGGATGTCAGCCTGGATGAATGTGAGGATGAGGGAGTAGTGATCTCATGCCCTAGACCCCTAACATATCAGGATCTCATATGAAGCACCTGATCACAGATCTCATTATTTGTGGGTGCGGTCAAGCCCTCAGGAGTAGGCTGAGATCTGATGTCTATCATATGATCTAAAAATTAAAGTTATAGCTATTTTAATTTTATACTGAAAATAAACTATGAATAAAAAAAATAATTAAAAAAATTACAAAAAGCTCCTGACTCTCCATCATCCACTACCCCTGACCATCACTGGTGGGTTTGCTGGTAGATATCGACCTTACCAGGAAGCTCACCACTCTTAGTATCTCTCTAAAATTTGAGAATAATTAATTAAATTTTTTTAAATAGTTAGAGAGTTAAAATATACTAATTAAAAATTACTTATCATCTACTACATATGACGAGCGAACAATCTCGAACCCCTATAATGCGATACGATCTGTCTCGCCCGATTCACAGTATTCTGGGCACATATTTTCTATACAGTTAGCAGTCAAATTAGTAGGTAACAAACTGAATTTAAGAATAAATAATTCAATCATTAAATTCTAAAAAAAAAAAGTTTAGATGTGTAACTTGATATGTTGGATCCTCGTAATACCAGCATATGACAGTTCCATTATCCATAGTGATGCTGTCATAGGGCCGCTACTGTACTGCCTCCACCCCATGATCCTGCATCATATGGTACCAATGTTGATGGATGCACTGGCGACACTCCTTGAAATGCAAAGATAAATAAGCATCCACAGCTCACCGCACGTGATTCTCCTCAAAATCAATAATATAAATACACCCAGCCAATAATAAATATTAAAAAAATACTATACTAATTAAATATTATAATATAATTTATTTTACCTATAACTAGATGTAGAAAACTTTTCTCTAAGCTGGTACAATGTGATGCCAATCGAAAAGCATCACGGGAGCATAGCTGCGACATATGATGTCCAGCTCGATCTGCTATGGCTCTCACCATCTCTTAATGGGCCTGATATAGTCGGGTGGTATCTCGATACGGAGATGCTATTCCAGATGCTCGCATCTCCAATGCTCTAGAGTGAGATTCTTCGATGGACCTTGCTCTCGCCTCACTACTAGTGGAGACTGGCTTGAAATAATAATGAATAAATTATTAATATGATAGCTATTCAAATAAAAAAAAATCAAATTTTATTATACAAAAAGTATAATAATACCACTCGAACCTACCTTACCTGTATTGAGAATTATGTCCTAAAGCCAATCGTTTGATGATTGTGCTAATTATAAATGTATATGAATTGATAAATAATAAAAGTTATTTGATATTTTTCATCACAAGGATACATCTTTAACGAACTCCCATATTGTGATGAAGTCCTTAGGACTACTTTGATCAATAAAGGAGGATTTATCGTGTAGTCCTTAAATTGGTTCATGACCAAACTATACGCTATTATTAGAATGATAGTGATATCAAGTGTAAGTCGTTATGTGTCATATGCATTGGTAATCCTCGTAATCAAATAGTATGGAGATACTGGTATGATATATAGATGAGAATAAGAGTACATCATCACTGAACGTGACCAACTATGGAGCACTTTGCTGTTAAGGATAGCTCGCGAAGGGTATGGGTATAAGTGTCCCTCTGACCTGAATCACCACGGTGACTTGCAAGCAACTCACTGTACTTTGATGTCGGACTAACTGAGTTTTTAATTCAGTGATGGAAGGTTTCTGAGTATAGTCAAGTACTTGTCAAGTCGGTGTGTAGTCAAGATGAGATTGATCCTTCCAAATTACTAGGAGATATGCATCAGTGTATTTCAATTTGGTGACGAGCTAACTGAGTTTTTAATTCAGTGATGGAAGGTTTTGAGTATAGTCAAGTACTTGTCAAGTCGGTGCATGAGTCAAGATGGGATTGATCCTTCCGAATTACTAGGAGATATGCATCAATGTATTTCAATTTAGCAAAATCTGGGCTCGGATAATCCATTTGATGGATTTGAAAAAGATTAAAATATATTGTGGATGACTTATCTAGGATTGATAGTTAAATCTTTGGTCATCCTCGAGCATTAGAGTCAAAGGGTTGAATTATACAGTAACCATATGCCAATAAGTTCTTGAATGTTGCTTCACCATTATTCGACTTATCCAGATGTCGGGTCATCATTGCTAGATGGTTACATCGATTGGTTTAGAAAGTTATTCCTATGCTACCGACTTAGGTTCGAACCTATGGGATCACACTCAAAAAAGTTTCTGACTGATCATGTGGCTGATCAACGATTGAGAATCTTTCAAGGGTTTAATCGTCAATTTGATTGATGGTTAACCTAATACAAAATTGTAATAAATTAATCCATCAACTTTAGTGAATTAATAAAGATTTATTAGCAATTAGATTGATAATTAGCTCAATTTAATTGAGTAAAGAAGCTTAAATAAAATCTAATTGAATTTGATTCAATTAGGTTTGACCCGATTAGGTTATGAGATGATCTAATCGCTAAGGAGAATTATCTCTGATTTGATCAGGATTTTGATTCAATCAATACATAATTTGATTAAAATTTAATTTAAAATTTATAAGCATAAATAGATTTGATTTCATATATTTTATTTGGACTAGACCAGATGTGATTTGGTTTGGATTCAAATAAGGAAACTTAGAGTCCTTATTGGAATAGGACTCTTCTCTCTATGCTAACTCAGATTGCACGTCATATATCTTCACACATAAAACTATTTTGTATGAGATTTTTTCACATCAAATATTTTTTTTGCTTATATATCTCATATCCAAATATGATTTAGTTTTGATAAAAGAAAGATTTTGAAATTAGATTTCAAAATATTCTTTATCAAGAGAATCTGTTCTCATCCAGATCAACCTCTCCATGCCAATAAATTTTTTCTCCTTATATGTGTGAATTTTGAGGAGATTTTTTGTGAAAAATTAGTAGAGAACTGATTTACCATAAAAAAAGATGAGAAGGGGCATCCATATCTTTTTTGGCATATTTTGGGATATGAAATTGTAAAGAGAGGCAAAATCCTGTAAGAGTTCAGGATCACTAGAACTCTTCACCCCCCTCCTTACATGCCTATAAAAGGGGTTTTGTGATTTCTTTTATGTGTGTAAGATACTAGAAGAGAGCTCTTCATGTGGTAGAAGTTTGGGCATAGTTTATGATGTGACAAATAGAGAAGAGGATCTCTCTCTTGGGGTGTGCGTAAAAATCTGAATTTTAGATTTTTGGTTTTAAGGGTTTGAGAGGAGGAAATAAATTAGAAGAAAATTATTTTCTTCTCCATCTTTCTTTTACCTCTTCATCTCCTTTAGAAGTCCATCTTCAATCTCATGGAAGGTTTCAAAGATTTGAAGAAAGGATCCAGATCAGTCAAGAAGAAGGTCTTCGTGTGAGCCAGCATTCTCGAGAAGACCAATCAGATCGGGGCTTCGAGTGATTTTCCATAGAGGTCAGATGCATGTATAGCTGTAGCAATAAGCAAGGATCCTCTCCATTATGTCTCTCAGTAGTGGAGATCATCAATCTATGATCAGGTATGAAGTTCTGAACTTAGATTAGAAGTAGATGTGATCTACTGCTCATCTGCATGCATGCTAATTTTATCTTCAGATTATTTCAGATTTTATATGCAACATAAATATCATAGATCTTAGAATAGTTGATTTGATGATTAGATCATATTCATGTTAGATTAATTTGATTAATCTAGTTATCTTCCACTGTAATTTTTTTGAAAAAGTTTTGAAATACATGTATAAAATGGCCTACGCATCCCAGCAGTGGTATCAGAGCCAGGTTTATTATGATATGATTTATGTGTATATTAAATCTAAATTTTAATTTTATTTAGATCTGATATATCATATTTTATTTAAATTTAATTAATGATTGATCGCACAAACTGACATAAGGTTATCCTACTTAGGGTTTACCCTTTATAGTGAAAAGATTATCCTAGTTTGTACTGATCCTTGATAAAATCTGATTTTATATCGTACATGTGATGTTTATGATCTAATTTAGATATAATCTAAGATTGTAATTAGATCTGATGTAATTTAGATTAGATCTAAATTTATGTATATATGATATGTGATTAGATTAGATGATCTGATTTGCAAGTATTTGGATTGGGTTGATCACCAGGCCGTCCAGTCGTAGGAGCAAGAAGGGTTTAAAGGCCCTCTCTTTCTATTTGATAAGGTGCTCTTATGGTGTGTAGGGGTATCATGTGATTAGATCCCATGAAGAAGAAAGCAAAAGGAGAAAACTTACTTTCTTGCAAAATCTTAGATCTTGAAACCCTAGGTGTTGTTGTATGTGATTCAAGTTGTGAAGAAGTTAATTACATCTAACCTTATTTAATCAAAATTATTTTCTTTTAAAATCATAAAAAATTTAGATTTGATCTAAAAGATTTTATGATTTACATATAAAAAGTATTTAAAAATTTTAACCATGTTGATGTGAAACTTAATTGAGAATTAAGTATAGAATCGATTAGATCTAGAATTGTGATTTAAGATCAAATGACATTTGCATAAAATATGGGGGCATGGATTAGCTTAGATCAGGTTCTTTTAATTGGGTTAGACCTAAGGTTAGAATCAAAGAGTTAATGGACTAACTAGAGAAATTGATTAAATCTAACTAAATATTGAATTAGATTAAAATCAGAGTTTCTCTAGAACCAATACAATAGTTATAGATGGTCAAGACCATATTTTTGATTAGACCAAATGGACCTTGATTATGCTTAGTGGTTGAACCCAATCATTAGGTTGGTCAAATCAAAATTAATTAACCAACTGGTGCCTAAGGTAAATTTGATATTTTGATCGATGGTTTTTAATTGGGAGCAGCTTACCTAATCATTTTGATGGTATCTAAGGTAAGCTTAGCAGACCCTCCTATCGATCTCACTAACCTGGCCAATTTGGTGAATTATGTCTTGATTAGACCACTAAGTGATTCGAGTTGATCCATGTCATTAAGGTTGATCAGTATGACTGATCTAGGTGGCAGTTCAACCAGCATGATCTTAATCCAATTCAATGACTTGGTGAAGTCAGTGGGAGGATTGTGGTTTGCTGGTGATCTCTTCTCATCTCTTCTCTAAATTGATTAAATTTTTAAATTATTAGGTCCATAAAATGAGCTAGTTATGGAGATAACTAGATTATAGCCTCCCATTAAGTAAATGATAATGGGTTCATTATTTTTGATTGACATTGCAGGCGCCATCCATCTGGTGCTCTCTCTGAATGATGAAATTATCATTCATCATATGATGACTCTATTATACTACTTGATGATGGTTGGGTTGGTTGAGCCATCCTCGGATCTGATCATTCATTAGTTAGAAACACTGAGTAGATTCATGTTAATGGTTTGATCTAACCAAAACTTTCAGTGGAGGCCCATCACCTACTAAATAAAATCTGGGGCAAAATTAATTACTAAAAATTATTTGAAAAAATAATTGATTGAGAACCTATCCATAGATGCATATCGATTGATCGAGCCATCCTCAAACTTGTATGCAGTCTGTGTGGATTCTAGTACCCGCTAAGAAATTAAGATAATTTCTCTGATTGGAGGTAGAGGCTATCAATTGACTAAAATAGTGAGAGAACCTTTAGACTAAAGTTTAAATTTTTAGGCTTAATCAATTCATAAATATAGAAGTGTCGTGTTTTCCTTTCAGTTATGGCTACATGTATATGTTCTCCATTCACTGTTTGATAGTGACTAATTTATCAGACCCAACTTCGATAATTGGTATCGGAAGTTGTAAATAGTTCTAGGGCATGAATAAATCCTAAATATGATTATGGATCCAGCATCTAAAATTTTATATCCAAAATACGTGATGTGATCAAAGATACTTATTAGAAGTGGCCACATGATCGTATCACCATGTGGTATTTTTCAAAGCAAAGAACATGAATTTAGTTGTAAATTCGTTGATACTTCGTGGGAGAAAATTCTTCAAATATTGAAGGAGTTCTTTCATACCTCTTAAGATATATCTTCAGTGAGATAATAATTCTTTAAGAAAGAAAAGAAAAAAGAAGGTGTAAAAGAGTTATGCTTGGGCTAATGAGTCCGAACTGACAAAAGAGTCTAAGATTAACCTGGTCTGGTAGAATCTCTTGATCCAACAGGCTAAGGAAGAGAAATTAGCAAAGGATTGCTGAACAAGATATTTATATGATAACACCTTGTGATTTCTCTATTTGTGACATTGCTACCTAGATATTGGATATCGAAAGTCCATGCGAATTTTGCAATGACTTTGGTTAGTAAAAAATTTGAAAACTGTAAGATATTTTTGAACATTGGAGTTAGAAATTATGTTTCAATCCTGGTTTTAGAAATTCTCGAGCCTATTTTCAATTCTAACAATATTATTTTAGTAATTGTCACTATTGTCTAATAATTTTTTTAATTTTATTATGAATGATGTCAAAATCATGTAGACAATTAGAAATGATATTTGTGAATAGTCATAGCCTGTTAGTGTATTCTACACAATCAAACAATTTTTTAAAATAGATAATGTCATGAAAGCCTATCTTTGGCAAACAAGAATAGGATCAACAGGAGATAATTCTCAAAGTCAATGATTGTGAATCATTATTAACCTATCGATTCTATCTCTTTAGTAAGATGACCAAATCATTTTTGTTGGAAAAGTAAACGAGCCAATGATATTCTGAATCTAATACATACTCATGTATTGGATCTATGAAATGTTTGTCATAAATTTAGATTATTTGAAATATTCAAATAAATCCATAATAAGGTAGAAAAATAAACTTGAAAGAGCATTGGAATTCTTCGATCAGATCGAAGAGGAGAATGCATTTCAAATAAGTTTTGACATATCTAGAAGAGCATAGAATTCTCTCCTGTTGGAATCGATTTTGTTAGATATAGATCAATCCATGATGGAGTTTAAAAGTCTGTCAGTCTCCTTTTAAGGTTATGCTCTTAAGACTGGTTATGCTCTTAAGACTGCTTGTTATGTTCTAAACTGGATTCTGAATTAGTCAGTCACAATAATTTCATATGAGATATGGACTAGGCGTAAGCTGATATTCTCTTATCTTAAGGTTTGGAAGTATTTGGTTTATGTCGAGCATTTGCAAACCAATTTACTTGGATCCTGATCCTATATATATTATTTTGTAGGGTAACTCAAAGAATCTAGAGGATATAACTTCTACCTTGCTAAAGAATAAAAGTTGTTCGGCATTCTTTTTAGAAAGGGAGTACCTTGATAAAGGTATTGACGCCTTTAATGTGGAACTTATGAAGTTCAACAGGTAGAAGAACTGACACAATCTAGTGAAACTGTAGAATTAGATTTGATTAAATCAAATTCAAAATCTATTGTAAAGGCACCATTAAGGAGATCTGATAGAGTACCGCATCCATCAGATAGATACTTCGATATTTAGGTCTGAGATGTGAACTTGTTGAACTTAATGAGAACAACAAAGATCTGATCACCTATATGGATGTCATGCAGAGGTTCAACTCTGAATAATGACTTGGAGCCATAGATCCGAAATGGAGTCCATGAAGGTCAACAGTGTGTGGACACTCGTTGATCCACTCGAAAGGGTAATGCCCATAGAGTGTAAGTGAATCTCCAATAGGACTAGAGTAACACAGATGAGAAGGTGGAGATCTACAAAGCTCATCTGGTTGCCTAAGGATATTGTCAATATTATGGTATTGACCATAACAAGATATTTTCTCTTATGGCAATGCTAAATATTTTGGAGTTGAAACGTGCATTTTAATAAGTGATCAAAATGCATGGCTTCGTTGAGAATGAAGAAGAACCCTGCAAATATAAATAGGTTAATATTTTATGGGCATATTTCTTATCCTGTATGGGAATAAAGGTTTCGCTATTATCATAATTCTCCATAAAGACTTGGAAAAAGTATCTCTCATCCTAGGGATGAAGATCTATAGAGATAGATCTAAGAGACTGCTTGGGTTTTTCAAGTCCAACATACATAGGATGTTTATGAGTAGAATTTATTCTATCATGTATACCATGTATGAGAACTGGATATGGTATACTTACTAGAGTAGTGAGTGGATACCTGCAAGATCGGATAAGAATCACTGGAACATCATTCTTAAGTATTTGAGAAATACTAAGGATCGATGACTCGATTATGAAGAATCTGACTTAAAACTTATGGAGTATGACTTCAATTTTTAATTAGACATAATAATAGCAAGAATATATTAGAATACATCCTTATCTTAAATAATAGAATAATCTACTAGAAAGGTTCCAAGCAAAAAAATATAGCCAAATTCAAATTACGAGGCAAGATGCATTGCAATATTCGATGCTTGCAAGGAAGCTATGTGATTATACAGATTCACTGGCAAGCTAGGAGTGGCACACTCCATGATGGTCCTGCTATATTGTACAGCACCAGAGCCATAGCTCATGCCAAGGAGCCAAAGTTTCATTAGCTTACCAGGCATTCTGCATCGCTACCACCTTATTCAAAAAAATCTGTTAAGGTGATGTCAATCTTTAGAAGATCGACAGAAAAGAGAACGTGACCAATCCATTTTACTAAAGTCTTGGTATCTAGGAGTTCTGAGATGATATATCAAAGATAGGTATGTGATACTATACTGATTGGCTTTAGTCCAAGTGGGAGTTGTTGGGAATTATGTCTAAAGCCAATCGTTTGACGATTGTGCTAATTATAAATGTATATAAATTGATAAATAATAAAAGTTATTTGATATTTTTTATCACAAAAATATATCTTCTAATAAACTTCTATATTGTGATGAAGTCTTAGGACTACTTTGATTGATAAAGGAGGATTTATCGTATAGTCTTTAAATTAGTTCGCGACCAAACGATACGCTATTACTAGGACGATAGCGATATCAAGTGTAGGTTGTTATATGCCATATACATTGGTTATCCTCATAACCAAATGGTATAAAAATACTAGTATGGAATGCAGGCGAGATGTAGGAGTACATCATCATGGAACGTGACCAATTGCAGAGCACTCCGCTGTCAAGGGTAGCTCATGAAGGGTATGGGTATAAGTGTCCCTCTGACCTGAGATCACCATGGTGACTTGCAAGCAACTCACTATACTTTGGTATCGAACTAACTGAGTTTTTAATTCAATAATGAAAATTTTGGGTATAGTCAAGTACTTGTCAAGTCGGTGCGTGAGTCAAGATTGGATTGACCCCTCCGAATTAGTAGGAGATATGCATCAGTGTATTTCAATTTAGTAAAATTTAGATCCGGATAATCCATGTGATGGATTTAAAAAAGATTAAAATATAATATGGATGACTTATCTAGATTGACAGTTAAATTTTTGGTCATCCTCGAGCACTAGGGTCAAAGAGATGAATTATACGATAACCATACGCCAATAGGTTCTTGAATATTGCTTCACCATCATTCGACCTATCCGAACGTCGGGTCATCATTGCTAGATGATTATATCGATTGGTTAGAAAGTTATTTCTGTACTACCAACTTAGGTTTGAACCTATGGGATCACACTCAAAAGAAGTTTCTGACTGATCATGTGGTTGATCAATGATTGAGAATCGTTCAAGGGCTTAATCGTCAATTTGATTAATGGTTAACCTTATGTAAAAGTTACAATAAATTAATTCACCAAGTGTTAGTGAATTAATGAAGGATTCATTAGTAATTAGATTATGATTTACTCAATTTGATTGAGCAAAAATATTAAATAAAATTTAATTGAATTTGATTCAATTAGGTTTGACCCGATTAGGTTATGAGATGATCAAATTGCTAAGGGAGAATTATCTCTAATTTGATCAGGACTTTGGTTCAATCAATTCTTAATTTGATTAAAATTTAATTAAAAATTTATGAGCCTAATTAGATTAAATTTTATATATTTTATTTGGGCTAAAGCAGATGTGATTTGATTTGGTTTCAAATAAGGAAACTTAGAGTCCTTATTGAAATAGGACTCTTCTCTCTGTGCCAACCAAGATTGCATGTCATATATCTCTACACACAAAATTATTTTATATGAGATTTTTTCACACCATAGAGCCCTTTTCCTTATCTATCTTATGTCCAAATCTGATTTAGTTTTGATAAAAAAAAATTCTAAAATTAGATTTTAGAATATTCTTTACAGGAGAATCTGTTCTTATCCAAATCAACCTCTACATTCTAATAAATTTTTTTCTTCTTATATGTATGAAATTTTGAGGAGCTTTTTGTAAAAATTAGTTAGAGAATTAATTACTATAAAAAAATATGGAAAGGGGCATCTCATATTTGTTTTAATATATTTTAGAATGTAAAATTGTGAAGGGAGGTGGAATCCTGTAAGAGTCTAGGATCACTAGGACTCTTCACCCCACCTCTTACATGCCTATAAAAGAGAATTTTATGTTTTTTTTTATGTGTGTAATATACCAAAAGAGAGCTCTTCATATAGTAAAAATTTGGGCATAGTTCATGATGTAAAAAATAAAGAGGAGGGTTCTCTCTCTTGGGGTGTGTGCAAAAATCTGAATTTCAGATTTTTGGTTCTAAGGGTTTGGGAGAAGGAAATAAATTAGAAAAAAAATTATTTTTTTCTCCATCTTTCTTTCACCTCTTCATCTCCTCTAGAAGTCCATCTTCAATCTTTAAAAAGATTTTAGAGATTTAAAAAAGAATCCAGATCAGTCAAGAAGAAGTCTTCGTGCGAGCTAGCATTCCCAAGAAGACCGATCAGATCGGGGCTTCGAGTGGATTTTCCATAGAGGTCGGATGCGTGTGTAGCTGTGAGCAACAAGAAAGGATCCTCTTCATCATGTCTCTCAGTAGTGAAGATCGTGGATCTGTGATCAAGTATAGAGTTTGGAATTCAGATTAGAAGTAGATGCGATCTACTGCTCATATACATGCATGCTGATTTTATCTTCAGATTATTTCAAATTTCATATGCAACATAACATATCATAGATCCTAGAGTAGGTTGATTTGATGATTAGATCATATGTATGTTAGATTAATTTGATTAATCTAGTTATCTTCTGCTGTAATTTTTTTTGAAAAAATTAGGAAATACATGCATGAAATGGCCTACGCATCCCAACAACTTGGACCTACCTCACTGAGACCTGCCAGTGCAGGACCCCTTGGTCATGGAGCTGGTGCGATAGTGGAAATCGATGAAGGTGCCTCAGCCTCCGAGATAGACCGCGAATGTGAATGTCGTCGTCTGTCTCTTGGTGCCATACCTGTAATTCTTGACATATAAATGAATAAAATATTAAATAATAATAATGGTAAACAAATTATATTCTAATGAATAGAATTATATCGCATACCATTATTGCAAGAGAAGATTGAATAAAGAATATAGATCTACTCATCAATATTCATATCTTTCTCGATGTGTAGATCACCCTCGAATCATAATAATCGACATATGTGTCATTTTCTATCTCATCATTATTTATGAACTGATCGTCACCCTCTGACTCATCAAAATTAAATACAAAATCAGCTTCAACTTTGTTAGATGGCAGATAGCCCTATTTAAAGGAGCCGTTACAAGTTCTTCATCAATAAAAAGTTCAGCTAATATTTGTTCTTTCTGCTGAAAGCTTCCTCTTCATGTAAATCTGAATTTTCATCCACTCTAATCAGGTTGATATGTCATATACGCCTCTAGATGTTATTTTTTATATGATATGCCAATTACTTCGATACTTTAGATCCTTCAAATATATTACTTGTTTCACTTGAGTTGCTAATATATACAGCTCATTCTAGTACTATATCCATGCAAAATTTATACTGATAAAGTGTGGATCGATATGAATATTGATCTTTTTATTGCTAATATCCCATCATTTATTGGATGTATGCCTTAGAAGCCAATCTTGGCTGACACATTTCATATCTCCAGAATATGATTTTATATTTATTGGAAGTTATATTACCATTCATATCTATGTGTCCATGAATCATCCAAAGGATTAATAAGATGATGACACATATTCTCAAAGAGTTGAAATTTGAGGCATATGTCATTGATGGTTGATTCCTAAAATACTCCTGGTCATAGGATCATCATAGGGATGGTGATTGATCCTGATAGACCAGTGCATGGATTACTTCCTTCAGACAGATGGATCTCGAGTCTGTAGTTTAGAGACATTGGAGTGAGAGTGCAGGTGGTTGTTAGAGAACAACTAGCACTGAGCGTGACCAATACGAGAAGTCACATGAATGTCTGCCCACTCGTTAGTGACTTTCTCGATGCTGCAGTTGTATGACTGATCTTTTTACCTGAGATGATACTACTGTTCGCAATGAGGCTATTGGAGTTTGACTGACATATCAACATAGGTCTCAAGGAGTCTTGTAGTGGATGTTGGCGACAGTTGGTCCACTATAGGAGTGGGGTGTGCATCAAGATGGGATCTATCGATCTTAGCAGAAGAAGTAGTCCTATAAAATTTAAGAGATGAGTCTTTAAGTCTATGATCATAGCAGTGTGATTGATGGAAAAGATTTTTATAGAATCACATATGGACTTAAGCTGATTGAATCTATCATATGACCAATATTGAGGTTTGACGATTTATCCATGATCTGCCATCTAGTCGGGACTCACGATAAAGAGACTGAATCATATGTTAGCTACATCTAGAGGTTTATTTCAGTTCTACTGGGTTGCTACTATATACTGCTAGGTGTCACTAGTGGATTGTGAGAGCTCACTAAGGTTGTTCTGGATCCTGTAGGGTTTCAGGGTGGGCATGCACAGTGAAAACATAATGGATTTCAAAATTTTAATAAAAAAATTTTAAATATTAAATCTTTAAACCAGCATCTCCTTGATGATTAACAATCATATATAACATAAATTTAAGATTAAATTTAAGTTATAGAAGAATACCTACAGCGCTTAATCCAAATTTCGGCAGAACCTCCACCAGGCACCCAAGTGTTCGCCCTCCAACGGTAATCCACACAAGACTATGATCAGGACACCAACTCTTTAAGATGATTTTCTCTCCAAAATTCTCACTCTGAGAATTTTTTTGAACACCAAGACCTCAAGACCCTCTTCCTCTTCTCCTAGCCTTCCTATCCCTACCTTTCTTCTCTCCTTATATTCCTTAATTCTCTTCCTAGACTCTTGTCCTAAAATCGGACTTATCCTTTCTATTTTTGACTTGTTCTAATAAGAGAAGGAAGAGACTAATTGGACAATAGGGAGAGGATGTTAGAAAGAAAGGAGAAATTGAAATCTGAATGAATCCAATCCCCCGGCGCACCCCCCTTTAAATACTTAGCATGGGTTGCCTTCGAGAATTTTTCGTGCCCCTTCCACGTGCCATCTCACATCCATCAAAAAATCTCATACCTCCTAATGAATTTTCATGCCCATCTAAATGTTTTTGACACATGGCAATCATCGAAAAAAAATCCAAGAGATGCTTCATGCAGAAGGACTCTTCGAAATATTTTTCTTGATGATTCTTCGATGCATCACGCAGCTTCCCATGGCATAATTTTTTTCTACCATCCATCAATGTAATTTTATTGTCCAATAGCCAAAATTAAGGCACTAACATGAGAATGTCATGGAAAAAAATTCAGATTAAGAAGTGGCATGACAAATGGGTTAGAGTCCTTCACAAGTTGGACTCTTGGTCAGGCGCATGGATCAGGCTGACAGAATTTTCAACTTCAATAAATTTTTACGATTAAACAAGAAGGAATTTTAACTTCAAAAACGTTTTTCATGCTTAAAATAAAGTTAGAAATTATCAAAAAATTTATTTCATCATGGAACATAAGATAAGCTTAAGGATGAAGCATCCCATCTCATGGGATGCGAAAGCTATTTCTGCACACAAAAACTGCACCCACACATAAGAAAAATTCTTGACTCATGAAGACTTCGTTTTCTAACTCCAAATTTTTGATACATGCAGCCAAGGGCGAACCAACTCAAATCCAAAATTTATTTGAATTAATTTAGCTTTAATTAGCCCAATCTGGAATCAATTTTAAACCTGATTCGAAACAAGGAGCTAGTTTTTTGCAACATATGCTAGCATGTCAATTTTGCAAACATGATCTAATCCAATTAGACCCCTGATCAATACCATTTATGTGTGACCCATTGGGTTCCATATATAGCTAGCAATAGGTCTGAGTTCAAGTCAATTTGATTTGATTAAAATTTAATCTAACCAATCTAGATCCAATCGAGCTAACCCGATTTCAGCAATTAGAACTCTTTCTAATTGGTGATTGAATTAAAATCTTTAATTTGATCAAACCTATAAGATAAGATTGACGTCTAGCAATATATCATGTCTACCTAGAAGATATAAAATTTTTGATAAAAATATCAAAAATATCTTTCAGTGGAAAGTTACCGTGCAATTTGATCCTGCGATCTCCCTGCACCCCGAATATGACTCTGGATATGGAATGATGTCAAATCCAATATCATACTCATATTTCTCTCAATCTTATATGATGATTCAATTATTAAAATATTAGAAACTCTTTCTAATTTTTATTCTGCTTTGATCAAAGGCTTCCTGAATCATCAATCAATCAGAACAAGTAGGATGCGATTTTCTCTTACCAGGAGTGATCGATTCCATGTTGACCCACTCACAACCTCCATACACATTCTACTATATCTAGAACACCCCGTACATGACTAAGTCATGAATGAGTATGAACCAAAAAATATGGATTCATGTATACAAGGTTCTATGGTAGTCTCAGGTCAAAGAATTACATGCACAACTCTCACTATAAGAAAACATCTCTTGACAGGTAGGTAAATTCTATAAGATATTTCTTAAGTCAGATCAATTCAGTGAACTCATTCTCTAATGAGCACCTACTTCTTTGTATTAGTATCTCACACAAGTGACATATGAGATCTACCACCCTCTCTATCGAGCATACATAGAAAGTGCTAATCTATCCAAAACATTGATCCTCTACTCAATGCTCCTATGACTAGGAATATTCTAAATCAGGATTTTTAGGATTTTAGGTCTCATAAGTATGATCTCATCATAACCCTATACCCATTTTTCTGATTTATGGAGTTCATCATAATCATTACTAAAGTAAGATGCAGCATATAATAAAAAATATCTTTTATTATTTAAAGAGTCAATACATAAGTCTGGAAGATTATAAGAAAAATCCATCAAAATACAATTTCAATTGGCTTATAGGGCATATTCCTTTCAATCTCCCACTTGCACTAAAGCTAATCGCCCTTATATTTTATCCTCATACAATCGAGATGGCGATCGAACTGCTGCTGTGGTAGAGCCTTAGTGAATGGGTCTGCTATGTTATTCTTTGTTTGTACTCGTTCAATGACAACATCTTATCTTTCGATTATTTCACGAACGAGATGGAAGCATCTTAGAATATGCTTGAATTTATGATGAGACCTTGATTCCTTTGTTTGAGCAACTGCTCCAGTATTATCACAGTAAAGTGGTACTGGATTCTTAATCTCAAGAACAACACCCAACTTAGTGATGAACTTCTTCATCCAGACAGCTTCCTTGACGGCTTCACTTGCAGCTATATATTCTACCTCAGTGGTTGAGTCAGCTATAGTCTGCTGCTTAGAATTTTTTCAACTAACAGCTCCACCATTAAGAGTAAAGACATACCTTGAAGTGGACTTACTATCATCAGGGTCTGATTGGAAACTAGAGTCAGAATAACTTTTTAGTTTTAAATCAGATCCTCCATATACCAGAAAAATATCTTTAGTCCTTTTTAGGTACTTAAGAATATTTTTCACTGCTTTTCAATGATCTTCTCCTTGATTAGCCTGAAATCTACTAACTATGCCTAAGGCATAGGCAACATCAGGCCTAGTACATAGCATAGCATACATGATTGATCCTACTGCCGAAGCATAGGGAATAGAACTCATTTTATTTCTCTCTTCTGGTGTTTTAGGAGACATCCTTTTAGAAAGATGTATGCCTTGACTCATGGGTAAATAACCTCTTTTACTTCCATCCATGCTAAACCTCTTTAGCACAGTCTATATACCTGGATTGGGACAAGCCTAACATCCTCTTAGATCTATCCCTATAGATCTTTATACCTAGTATATAGGATGCTTCACCCAAATCCTTTATGAAAAATTTACTTGATAGCCATGTCTTGATCGATTGTAATATTGAGATATCATTTCTAATAAGAAGTATGTCATCCATATATAAAACTAAGAAGATAATAGCACTCCCACTAGTCTTCTTGTATACACAAGGTTCATCCATATTTTTGATAAAGCCAAACTCTTTGATTGTAACATCAAATCAGATGTTCCAACTCCTTGAGGCCTATTTTAATCCATAAATAGATTTCTTAAGCTTAAATACCTGATTTTCTCTCCCTTTTGAGACAAACCCTTCTGGTGAGACATGTAAACCTCTTCCTCAAGATAACCATTAAGGAAGGCGGTCTTCACATCCATTTGCCAAATCTCATGATCATGGTATGCTGCTATTGCAAGCATAATCTGTACAGATTTGAGCATGGCAACAGGTGAAAATATTTCATCATAATCAATACTCTATTTTTGCCTGAAATCTTTAGCTACTAATCTAGCTTTATAGGTTTCAACCTAGCCATCCACTCCAATCTTTTTTTTATATATCCATTTGCATCCAATAGGGGTCACACCCTCTAGTGCATCAACCAAAGTCCACACTTAATTGGAATACATGGAGTCCATTTTGGATTTCATAGCCTCTAGCCATTTGTCTGAGTCCCTTCTCGTGATGGCTTCTGTATAGGTCAAAAGTTCATCATTTTCAATGATGTGGGCTTCATTATTCTCAAAAAGAACCCATACCCAATAGGTACATTTTGCACCCTATCCGACCTTCGAAGAGGAGGTGTACTTTATATTTATACTTTATTAATAGATATTTTTGATTGAGGATCATCTTGTGCTTGCATTTGTAGGTCTTGAATTTCTTCAAGTTCAATTTTCTTCCCACTGTCTCTTTCTAGGATAAACTCTTTTTTCATAAAAGTGGCATATTTACTGACAAACACCTTATGTTCAGTAGGATGGTAAAAGAGGTATCCTATACTCTCTTTAGGATAACCTACAAACAAGTATTTATCTACCCTAGCACTCAGCTTATGTCCAAAATTTCTTTTAACATAAGCTGGACAGCCCCATATCTTAAGATACTTAAGATTAGGCTTCTTTCCTCTCCATATCTTATATGGAGTGCTTGGCATAGATTTTAAAGATACTCTATTCAGGATATAAATAGCAGTTTCTAGGGCATATTTCCAGAAAAAAATTGGCAAATCTGTAAGGCACATCATGGACCGCACCATGTCTAATAAAGTGCGATTCCTCCTTTCCGCTACACCATTTAGCTGTGGTGTATAGGGAGGGATCCATTCTGAGAGAATTTTATTTTCTTTAAGATGATCTAAAAATTCATTGGATAAGTATTCTCCTCCTCGATCAGATCGAAAGATTTTAATATTTTTTTTCAATTTATTTCTTGACCATACATTGATACTCTTTAAATTTATCAAAGGGTTCGGATTTATGTTTCATAAGATACACATATCCAAACCTAGATAAATCATCAGTGAACATTATAAAATAAGAGTATCCTCCTCTGGCTTCTATTGTCATAAGACCACATACATTAGTATGTACAAGTCCTAATAACTCACTTGTCCTTTCTCCATGTCCACTAAATGGAGTCTTAGTCATTTTTCTCATAAGACAAGATTCACAAGTACCTAATGATTCATAATCATAAGGATCAAAGAACTCTTCTTTGTATAACTTGTTAATCCTTGTCTCACTTATATGACCAAGTCGACAATACCAAAGTAAAGTATTATTCAACTCTTCTCTCTTTCTCTTTTTACTTTCATTAATATGAAAAACATTATCATTAGATAGAATTAGAAGATCATTATTAATAACGCCATGACAAATAATTTCATTAGAAAAAGAAATTGAACAACTATTTCTCTTTCCATTTATTTCATAACCTCATTGCAATAGTAACGATACAAAAATAATATTTCTAATGATCTGAGGCATATAATAACAGTTTTCTAGCTCTAAGATCTTTCCAGAAGGTAACTTTAACATATATGTCCCTACAGCCTCTACTTGGATTGACTCTCCTCCAGCATCATAGAGCTCGAAGTCACCCTTCTTTAGCACTCTAATATTCTGCAGCCCCTACAATGACTTGCAGATATAAGAACTACAGGCAGTATCCAATGCCCAAGAGTCTGAATTGGAAGAACTTAATGATAAAATTGTATATATCTCATACATACCTTTTGGTACATCACTTGCACCTGCCTTTACAGTTGCAAGATATAATTTATAATTTCTTTTCCAGTGTCCTGCCTTGCCGCAGTGAAAGCAGGTACCCTGTCCAGAGACTTTCTTTCCTTCTTCTCTATCTTGCCACCTTTAGGATTCAGTACTTTCTTTGAACCCTTAAAACCTGACTTCTTCTTTAAGGTTTTACCCACAAAAAGAAGTGGAGTCTTTTCTTTCTTAATATGGCTCTCAGCTATCTTAAGTATATTTAACAGCTCAGGCAAGGAGGTATTCAGTTTGTTCATATGATAGTTCACAACAAACTAAGCGAATGACTCGGGGAGAGATTGCAGAATCAGATCCAGACTTAATTCTCCATCCATCACAAAGCCAAGTTGACCCAATCTAGTGATTAGATCAATGACCTTTAGGACATGGTCTTGTACGGATGATCCCTCAGTCATTCTAGCATGGAATAACTGCTTAGATATCTTATATCTAGTAGTTCTACTCTGTTCTCCATACAACTCTTTAAGATTGAGGAGTATGGATTGAGTATCCATGCTCTCATGCTACCTCTGCAACTCATTGCTCATAGAGGCTAGTATGATGCACTTGACAGTCAAACTGTCATTCTTTCACATCTTGTATGTGGATACCTCCTCTTCTGTGGCATCATCCCCAACCTCTTGTGGTTCAGAGATGTTAAGAATACAGGAGAGCTTCTTCTAAGTGAGTATGATCTTTAAATTTCTCAACCAGTCCACATAATTGAGACCGATCAACTTGTTGGAATCTAAAATTCTTCGTAATAATAGTGAAGATGCCATTTATAGAATTTAATCAACAATAATTAAAGAATATTATATAAGCAAACAACTTATATTGACTTATACAATTAAATAAGGTCTTTAGATTTAATTATGCCTCCCACTATTTTATCGAACATCATAACCTTCTACTATGATGAACGAGACATATTTAATATTTATCTTAGTGGGATTGAGACCCTAGTTCCTTATAATGATCTTGTGTTAACACAACAAACCCTTATGAGTTCATAGGTAGGAAACTCTTTCCAATTGCATCTCATGCAATTTTCAATATTATATCTTGGCCTCTAAAATATTATTAGCCTTGTGTTAACACAACAAGCTATAACATTTTAGTTAAGTTAGACCCTTCATTTCAATACAGTCAAATTCTAATATAACTGTCCTTGTGTTAATACGATAAAGCAGTATATTCAAAATTGCCGTAAGCATCTTCTATGCACCAAGATTATGTTATATCAATCCTTATGACAAGCCTCATGTAAACACAACAAACTAGCCATAGTTCATGATGTAACATTAACCTAGCATGAAGGAAGCCCTTAATAGTATTTTCAACATTAGGGTTTTTCAATATCAAGATCGCTTAATCAAATTGGCCAGGTAAGTAAAGTGGGGATCCCCCCGTTGCTTTTCTTAGACGCTAATAAATTGGTTAGATCAGACAACAGAACCAATTAAAGAACCACCTATAGCACTTTTCTAGACACCAATTGATCAATTGATCAAGAATTAGTTAACCCATAGTTGCATATCACTATCACTTAATATAATTTTCTAATGAGGGCCTTTATTTAGTCTCATGCATATTTTAACTACATAATACCTATTTATGTATCAACATTAAAATTTCTACATGTGCAAGTGTAACATATGGACATTCATCATCCTAGGACAACCTTGCAGCATAACCCCGTTATGCTAGGACAACCTTATGTCAAGATGATGAAGTGGTGAATGATATATGCATTATTTCATATCATCATATGAAAACATAAATCATTTTATAGTATAAATCATACTATGGATCACATAAATATTATGTATATATGATTGAACCAAACAAGGCCGGCTCTGATACTACTGTAGGGTTTTAGGGTGGGCATGCACAGTGGAAACATAATGAATTTTAAAATTTTAATAAAGAAATCTTAAATATTAAACCCGCATCTCCTTGATGATTAATAATCATATATAACATAAATTCAAGATTAAATTTAAGTTATAGAAGAATACCGCAGTGCTTAATCTAAATTTCGGCAGAACCTCCACCAGGCGCCCAAGTGTTCGCCCTCCAACGGTGATCCACACAGGGCTATGATCAGGACACCAACTCTTTGAGATGATTTCTCCTTCAAAATTCTCACTCTGAGAATTTTTTTGAACACCAGGACCTCAAGACCCTCTTCCTCTTCTCCTAGCCTTCCTATCCCTATCTTTCTTCTCTCCTTGTCTTCCTTAATTCTCTTCCTAGACTCTTGTCCTAAAATCAGACTTGTCCTTTCTATTTTTGGACTTATCCTAACAAGAGAAGGAAGAGACTAATTGGACAATAGGAAGAAAATGTTAGAAAGAAAGGAGAAATTGGAAATCTGAATGAATCCAATCCCCCGGTGCACCCCCCTTTAAATACTTAGTGATGGGTTGCCTTCGAGAATTTTTTGCACCCCTTCCACATGCCATCTCACATCCATCAAAAAATCTCATACCTCCTGATGAATTCTTATGCCCATCTAAAAATTTTTATACATGAAAATCATCGAAAAAAAATCCAAAAGATGCTTCATGCAGAAGGACTCTTCGAAATATTTTTCTCGATGATTCTCCGATGCATCGCGCAGCTTCCCATGACATAAATTTTTTCCACCACCCATCAATATAATTTTGTCTATACAATGGCTAGAAATCAAGGAACTAACATGAGAATGGCGTGAAAAAAAATTCAGATTAAGAAGTGGCGTGACAAATGGGTTTGAGTCCTTCACAAGTTGGACTCTTGGTCAAGCACATGGATCAGGCTGACAGGATTTCCAAATTCAACGAATTTCCACGATTAAACCAGAAGGAATTTTAACTTCAAAAAAATTCCTCATGCTAAAAATAAAGTTAGAAATTATCAAAAAATTTATTTCATCATGGAACATAAAATAAGCTTGAGGATGAGGCATCCCATCTCATGGGATGCGAAAGCTGTTTCTGCACACAAAAACTGCACCCACGCACAAGAAAAATTCTTGACTCATGGAGACTTGGTTTCCTAGCTTCATATTTTTGGTATGTGTAGCCAAAGGCTGAACCAACTCAAATCCAAAATTTATTTGAATTAATTTAGCCTTAATTATCCCAATCTAGAATCAATTTTAAACCTAATTCAAAACAAGGAGCTAGTTTTTTGCAACATGTGCTAGCATGTCAATTTTGCAAACATGATCTAATCCAATTAGACCCCAGATCAATACCCTTTGTGTGTGACCCATTGGGTTACACATCTAGCAAACAATAGGTCTGAGTTCAAGTCAATTTGATTTGATTAGAATTTAATCTAATCAATCTAGATTCAATTGAGCTAACCCGATTTCAGCAATTAGAACTCTTTCTAATTGATGATTGAATTAAACTCTTTAATTTGATCAAACCCATAAGACAAGATTGACATCTAGCAAAGTATCATGTCTATCTAAAAAATATAAATTTTTTGATAAAAATATCAAAAATATCCTTCAGTAGAAAGTTACCGTGCAATTTGATCCTGCGATCTCCCTGCACCCCGAATATGACTCTGGATATGGAATGATGTCAAATCCAATATCATACTCATATTTTTCTCAATCTTATATGATGATTCAATTAATAAAATATTAGAAACTTTTTCTAATTTTTATTTTACTTTAATCAAAGACTTTCTGAATCATCAATCGATCAGAACAAGTAGGATGCGATTTCCTCTTACCAGGAGTGATCGATTCCATATTGACCTACTCACAACCTCCATACACATTCTACCATATCTAGAACACTCCATATATGACTAAGTCATGAATGAGTATGAATCAAAAAATATGAATTCATGTATACAAAGTTCTATGGTAGTCTCAGGTCAAAGGATTACATGCACAACTCCCACTATAAGAAAATATCTCTTGACAGGTAAGTAAATTCCATAAGATATTTCTTAAGTCAGATCAATTCAGTGAACTCATTCTCTAATGAGCACCCACTTCTTTATATTAGTGTCTCACACAAGTGGCATATGAGATCTGCCACCCTCTCCATCGAGCATACATAGAAAGTGCTAATCTATCCAGAACATTGATCCCCTACTCAATGCTCCTATGACTAGGAATATTCTAAATCAGGATTTTTAAGATTTTAGATCTCATAGGTATGATGTCATCATAACCCTAAACCTATTTTCCTGATTTATGGAGTTCATCATAATCATTACTAAAGTAAGATGCAGCATATGATGAAAAATACTTTTTATTATTTAAAGAGTCAATACATAAGTCTGGAAGATTACAAGAAAAATCCATCAAAATACAAATTTTGATTGACTTGTAGGGTATATTCCTTTCAGGATCGATAATATTTGTTGAGTTAGAGTAAAATTATACTGACCCATTGAAAAAAGTTTCAATGATACAATTATAGAGATCATTGTATATCTCGCTATTAGATAGAATTGAACCTATGAGATCACACAACAAAAGAATTAGGCCTGAAATAAATAATTGAGCTTATGAAGTATCCATTGGATTTAGAGAAACCCATTGGGTTCATAGTAACCTTGCTAGCACATGATTGGATCCAATTCTTCTTTCCGTTGGGATTACTTATTTAATAAGTTAATTTTAACTTAATTACCTACTAATAACCTACATGAATAAAATTTATGAGACTTCAATTATTGAGTGTCTAAGGTTATGGATCATATAAATTAAGGATGCAAGTCCCTTATGAATCTCCTTGATAGTTATTATGGGATGCCTCCTTGATTTGATCAATTTGGGCATGTGCATTGATTAGAGGGCCTTTTATTTTCATATTGAGCATCTCTTGGGTATATTTTGGAGTGTCTAATTATAGGTACAAAGGCTCCAATTATTGACATCTAATGGGCTTCTATTAAGTTAATAGGAATCCTAATGCAAGTAGAACTTGTACAATGAGATTAAATAGGATTCAATCTTTATGCCTATTTAAAGGGACCTCCTCTAAGATTCCTAGAGCATTAAAACTAGTAGCTCCTCACACCTAAAGGCTCTCTCCACACCCTCTCTTCCTCTCCCTTTCTCTCCTCTTGGGTGTTCTATACATCCCTTCCTTGGGACACATGTCCCAAGGAGTTCTACGCCCAAAAGAGTTTGGGTGCCTCTTCTTTAGTGGTTTCTAACATCTGGTAGTAGCACATAATAAGGAGAAACTTTAGAGAAAAGAAGAAGTAGAAGATCAAAGAGAAAGATCAAGTGTTGATCGCGATCCAAGCTTCGTTCAAATTCAGCAGACTGAATTTTGGAGAACCAAAATTCAGATTAAAAAGGACTGTTCCAGGCTAATTCTGAGTAGATACTTATACAGATCAAATATTTATATGGCTAACAAAGAGACTCATCTATTTCAGATTCAGATTTGAAGAAAGAGATGGCAAAACAGATATGTGATTTGATCACAATCTAAATTTCAGCATATATCAATTTCAACATATGAAATAGATCCATATGATTTTATATTTTTATGCATGTAAAATTTAGATTAAAATTATTTTAATCTTGTTCTCCACTGTGGTGTTTAGAAAATTAAGTTTTAAAATATATATGCATGCTTCAAACTCTAAATTCTAACAGTGGTATCAGAGCCACGAATTTTCATATGCTAAATTTTAATATACATATTTTTTAAAAAAAATTAAAATTAATTTTTTCTTAATACATGAGATGTATGAATAGATCTTTAAATCTAAAATTTAATTTTAAATTTAATTCTAGAATATATAGTTGATATGTTGATGCATGCATAGATCTAAAAATTGATTTAGAAAAAGTTCTAGTTCATTTGAAATAGATGAAGCGAAAATTCAGTGCAGGGGCAAAATGGTAATTTTAAAATTTTTTCAAAATTATTATTTTACAGTGGAATTATTAATTAATCTCATTAATTAATACTAATTAACCCTACACTAGGATCTAAATATGATACAATAGCATGCATTTAAATTTGAAATTCAAATTTGAAACAGTAAACTTTTTACTGTACTGTGTTCAGAACACATCATCTTTTGTGGGTAGTCGATCACCGTAATCTGATCACCATCGGGAGACTCTGATCATCATGTCACAGCCACACTAGTGTCTGGCCTCTGCGGATCATCCACACGAAGCTCCCATCTGATCGGTTCCTCATGAATACTAGTTCGTGATTTCACCCTTTTGATGGCTGATGTTGATCGAACTCCTTCGATCAATGTGTGCCGACTCCTTGGATGCTCTGAATCATCTGCACAATTGGTTGAGAGGCTGATGGATCTCTCCCTAAAATCTGGTGGACTCACGACACTCATGGCACACCAATATGACTTCCCGAACCCTAGGTAGAAACCCTAGGGTACACACCAAAAACCCTGCATCCAATTTTCTTTCTTTTCTTTCTTTTTTTCTTGGAAGGTTTTGGACCTTCACCTCATGCACAAGGCTTCCTCACGCCCCACTTTCTTTCTCAAAATTTTTCTACGCACGCCCCACCTCCCTATCTCTTTTAAAACAGTTCAAAACATGTCTTATCCACGTGAGAGGATAAAGACAAGTGGTTACACATTTGAATTCAAATCAAATTTGAATTCAAATGAAAACCAACTCATCCCTATCCACTTGTGGCATGAGAAGAGAAGGGCGTGGACTCTTTGTGCATGCAAAGGTTTCATGAGAAATTCTTTCTCATGTGAATTATGTGGCGCACAAGATGGATAAGCTGGAAGGCAAAAAAGATAAGTTATCCATTCAAATTCAAACATGCTTTGAATTTGAATGGTTAACTAATCAGCTTTATCCATCCATATGGTGCACAAAAGTGGACGTGAGAGAGCTTTGCATGGGAGAAAATTCATGAGAAGTTTCTTCTCGTGAATTCAAATGGGTGCAGAGATTTAAGGTGGTGTAGGGATTCAAATTCAAATGGTGGTTTGATTTTAATTGAACCAACCTAATCAAAATAGGTTAAGCACAATTAGACTAAATTAAACCCAACTTAATTAGGTTTAATTAGGCTCAATAAAATCCTAATCAAATCAAAAATTGACTGAGCCCAACTCTGATCAAATCAGGGACCAAACCATCTCGACGATTAGGTCAACTCTTAACCTAATCGGGTCAAACCCAACTGAATCCAATTCAATTGGACTTGATCCAAAAATAATTACTCAATAAAATTGAGTTAATTAGTGATCAAATCACTAATAAAATCTCTCATAATTATTGAGTCCAAATTCGATGGGCAATCGGGTATCAAAGTCCATCAATATGAAACCATAATCGAAGAGTTCAAATTTTAAATTCAAAATTTGAAATTCAAAATTTTGACCCTGGTACCCAAAATGTGTGAAACTCATGATTAGAGAATCTTAATTCTCAATCATAGAGTTCCAGACACATAAGACTCATAATCAGCCATCAGATCAGAAAGGAACCTCTAATGTGTGTGACTCCGCAGGTTCGAACCTAAGCCGGTAGCACAAGAACCAATTCCTGTACTAATCGAAGTGACCATCTAGCAATGGTATCCGATGACCAGATAGGTCGAATAGTGACAATCGCAACATTCAGAACCTATATGAATATGGTTACCGTATAATTAATCCCTTTTGACCCCTGTGTTTAGGACGACTCAGGGTTAAACTGTCAACCCTGAAGAGATCATCCGAATCGTGCTCAACTCAATTAGTCCTTTGACTCCTCACTAGGACTACCCTGGTAAGGTTTTGCTAAATTGAAACATAACTGTACATAGCTCCTAAACTGGAGTGGTCAATCCCATCTTGACACACGCACCGACAAGTCAAGTACTTGACTACACCCAGCAGCCTTCCGTCACTGAATTAGAAATTTAGGTAGTCCAGTGCTTAAGTGCAGTGAGTTGCTTGCAAGTCACCGTGGCAGTCTTAGATCAGAGGGACATTTATATCCATATCCCATCAGAGTAAATTTTGACAGCAGAAATATCTCCGGAGTCGATCACGTTCAGTGCAGATGTACCATTATATCTCACCTGTATGCCATACCAGTATCTTCACACTCCTTGGTTATGAGGACAACCAACCCATATGGCACACAACGACCTATGCTCGATAAACATTGTCGTCCTTGGTAACAACATATCATTTGGTCGCGAACAGGTTTAAGGACTAAGCGACAAATCCTCCTTTGTCGAGTCTAAATAGTCCTAAGGACTTCACCACAACACAGGAGTTCATTAGAAGATGAAATATTTGTGATGAAAAAATATCAAAATAACTTTTATTTATTTATAATTAATGTACTAATACAAAAGGAGCACAACCGTCAACAGGCTGACGATTGGCTTTAGGACACTATTCCCAACAATCTTCCACTTGGCCTAAAGCCAATCGGTGCAGTATCTAATACCCATCTTCGACTTGTAATCATTGAACTCCTTCACCGCAATGGCTTTAGTGAATGGGTCGGTCAGGTTTTCCTTCCCGTCGATCTTCTGAAGGTCGACGTCACCTCGATCCACGATCTTTCGGATGAGATGGTAGCGACGCAGAATATGCTTCGTCCGCTGGTGTGCCTTCGGTTCCTTCATCTGAGCAATGGCTCTAGAGCTGTCACAGTAGAGCAAAACTGGACCAACAAGGGAGGGTGCTACTCTGAGCTCGGTGATAAATTTTCTCAGCCACACCGCTTCTTTGGCAGCATCTGATGCAGCAATATACTCCGCCTCGCATATTGAATCAACCACAGTGTGCTGCTTGGAACTCTTCCAGCAGACAGCCCCACCATTAAGGGTAAAAATAAATCCTGACACACTCTTGCTGTCATCGCGATCAGACTGAAAACTAGAGTCTGTAAATCCTATAAGTCTCAAGTCCGATTCACCATATACAAGCCACTGGTCCTTAGTATTTCTTAAATACTTCAGGATGGTTTTAACAACCTTCCAGTGATTCTCCCCTAGATCAGATTGGTATCTACTCACTATCCCTAGTGAGTATGCCACATCTGGTCATGTACATGTCATGACGTACATGATAGATCCCACTGTCGAAGTATATGGAATCCTACCCATATGCTCTCTCTCTTGAGGTGTTGTTGGACAATCCTTTTTCGAGAGAGAAATTCCATGGCCTATCGGTAGATAGCCTTTCTTGGAATTCTCCATACTGAATCTTTTCAGTATAGTATCAATGTACGCAGACTGGGATAAGCCAAGCAACCTTTTGGATCTATCCCTATAGATACTCATCCCTAAGATGTAGGAAGCTTCTCCCAGATCCTTCATGGAGAGCTATGACGACAGCCAAATCTTTATTCCTTGTAATGCAGGGACATCATTCCCGATTAAGAGAATGTCATCCACATACAATACAAGAAATACTACTACTGGACCATTAGCCCACTTATAAATGCAGGGCTCTTCTCCATTTTTAACGAAGCCATACGTTTTGATTGTCCTATCAAAATGTATGTTCCAACTCCGAGATGCCTGCTTAAGTCCATAAATAGACCTTTGTAGCTTGCATACCATAGACTCATCTGTGGATGTAAATCCTTCAGGTTGTATCATATACACCTCTTCATCCAGCTCTCCATTTAGGAAGGCTGTCTTCACATCCATCTGTCAGATTTCGTAGTCTAGATGGGCAGCTATCGCAAGCATAATCCGAATGGATTTGAGCATTGCCACAGGAGAAAACGTCTCGTTATAGTCTATACCATAACATTGACGATATCCCTTGGCAACTAGACGGGCTTTATAGGTCTCCACCTTTCCGTCTGCGCCCCTCTTCCTCTTGAAGACCCACTTACACCCTATGGGTTTCACTCCTTCAGGTGAGTCAACCAATGTCCACACATTGTTGACCTTCATGGACTCCATTTCGAATTTCATGGCCTCTAGCCATTTCTCAAAGTCAGGTCTCTGCATTGCATCCATGTAGGTGATCGGATCCTCATCATTTTCATCAAGTTCGATAGAATCACCATCACGGACCAAGAAACTATAGTATCTGTCCGGTTGATGTGGTACTCTACCAGACCGCCTTAAGGGTGCATAATCAATGGGCTCCGGATCTGATCGAATCAAATCCAGTTCAGGTTCAGTAACATGTGTCGGATTTTTCACCTGTCGAACTTCGTCAAGTTCGACCTTAGAGGCAACAGTTCCTTCACTAAGAAACTCCTTTTCTAAAACGATTGCCTTAAGGCTGACAAACACCTTTTGCTCATCAGCAAGGTAGAAATAATACCCTTTGATCTCTTTTGGGTACCCTATAAAATTATACTTGTCAGACCTAGGTCCAAGCTTGTCTGTAATTAAATGTTTAACATAAGCCGGACACCCCCAAACCCTAAGGTGCGAGAGTACTGGCTTACGTCCTATCCATATCTCATATGGCGTTTTGGCTACAGACTTACTCGAAACTCTATTTAGAAGGTAACAAGCCGATTTGAGCACATATCTCCATAGGGAGATCGGCAGACTAGCAAATCCCATCATGGATCGAACCATGTCCAATAAGGTCCGATTCCTCCTTTCAGATACACCATTATGCTGTGGTGTTTCAGGAGGAGTCCACTGAGAGAGAATCCCATTCTCCCCTAGATACATCAGAAACTCATTGGAAAGGTATTCACCTCCTCGATCAGATCGAAGAATTTTAATACACTTTCCAGTTTGTTTTTCTACCTCATTTCGGAATAGTTTGAACATTTCAAATGACTCCGACTTATGCTTCATTAAGTAGACATACCCATACCTCGATAGGTCGTCTGTGAAGGTTATGAAGTAGAAATATCCACCTCTTGCACTTGAGCTCATAGGTTCACATACATCAGAATGTACCAGACCCAAGAGTTCACTAGCTCGCTCACCTTTTCCAGTAAAAGGTGACTTGGTCATCTTTCCAAGAAGATAAGACTCACAGGTTGGAAGCGATTCACAATCACCAAGTTCAAGAATTCCTTCTTGAACCAACCTGTTTATCCTGTTCTTATTGATATGACCTAGCCTACAGTGCCGAAGGTAGATTTCTAACATATTATCTATTCTAGGGTATTTACCAAAGTTTTGAACCACATTAACAGGCTGTGATAGTAAGTAAATTCTATTATTTAATTATCCAATAAATATTGTAACACCATTCAAAATGATATTGCAAATATTTCTTTTTATTAAAAAATCATAACCGTACATGTCCAAAAGGTCTACAGAAATAATATTTAATAAAAAGCTTGGAAGATAGTGACATTCACTCAGAATTATATTACGAGAATTGATTACAAGTCTCATGATTCCTAAAGCTAGAACTGAAACTTTGCTTCCATCTTCATTGTTCAGGAACCTCTCGCCTTCATCAAATCTCCTACTGACCTGCAGACCCTGCATCAAATTACAAATATGATAAGGGCTTCCGGTATCCAATACCCAGGTAGTAGTATCACAAATGGAAAAGTTGCAAGGAGTTATCATATAATTACCTTGCTTCTTCTTCGGCCTGTTCGGGTCCAGGGAGGCAATGTATTGAGGACAGTTCCTCTTCCAATACCCCTGCTTCTTGCAAAAGAAGCACTCCGCCTGGCTCTGGTCGGGCTTGCGCTTCTTGGTCTGACCCTGTGCAACCATCCCAGCATGAGGCTGCACCTTCTTGTTCTTTTTCTTCTTGTTCTTCTTCCCCTTCCCAAAGGGTCGACGACGAGAAGAAGACCCTCCCACTATATTCACCGACTCCTTATGGAGCTGGTGATCCTTCTCAAAGTTCTGCAGTAACCCCAACAACCCGTGGTAGTTTACTGTAGGCTTTGTTATTCAAAAATAAGTAAGAATGGGAGAAAGACTTGGGCAAGGAATTAAGGATCGCATCCTTACCGAGCTACTCGTGCAGAGAAAAACCCAATTTGCTTAGGCACTCAATCATCTCGATCATGTACAGTACATGATCAGTGACTGAGGCCCCATCCCTCATCCGAGCATTGAAAATGGCACAACTAGTTTTGTGCCTTTCAACATCGTCAGGCGTGCCAAAGGAGTCATTCAATATTTGAAGCATCTCCTGTGGCTGGACGTTCTCAAACCTGTGGCTGAACTCGTCATTCATTGCTGCCAGCATAATGCATCGGATGGTAGTGCGGTCATTGAGCCACTTCTGATAAGTGTCTCTGATCGCCTTACTAGCATTCAGAGCTGGCTCCTCAGGTGCTGGATCCGTTACTACATAAAGGATCCGCTCATGCTTAAGGATGATTTTTAATTTTCGATACCAGCTATCGAAATTAGGTCCAATGAGCTTGTCATTATCTAATAATGACCAGAGCGACAGGGCAATGGCCATAGCTATATAAAGAAAAACCAGACCTCTATTAGTACATAAATTAATACTAAAGACTTGGACTTTAGTCTAAAGTTTTTCTCAATATTTTTACGAACTGGTAGCCTCAACCTCCAATTCGAGGAATTACTTTAATTCCTTAATGGGTACTAGAATCCACATAGACTACACACGAGCCCAACTTTGGTTGGTCAACCCATGTGCATCTATGGGTAGGTTCTTAACCAGTTGTTTCTCTAAACAACTTCTAGTAATTGATTTTGCCCCAGAACCTAATCAGTAGGCTTTGGCCTCCATTGAAAAGATCTGGTTAGGTCCAACCATTAACATGACTTAATTTGGTGAATCAGACCAATAAATGATCAGGCCCGACTTTGGCCGGCCAATCTAACCACCATCAGAAAGACTCAACCAAATTATCATATTATGAATGATAATTCCATTAGCCAATGAGCACCAGGCCTTTGGGCCTCCAATGATCATTGAACTAATGGACTCATTATCACTCACTTAATGGGAGGCATTGACTTAGTTATCATTATAACTTAATCATTTTAGGGACCTAATATTTTTTGAAGATTTTATTAAAGGATAGTAGAGAAGAAATCATCCAGCCAATTTCAATCCTCCCACTGACTTCACCAAGTCAGATTAAAAAGGATTTAATTAAAGCTGGCATTAGGAGCACCTAAATCAGTCACACTGATTTACCTAATGACATGGGTGAGCTCTAATCACCAAGTGATCTAATCAAAATCTAACTTACCAGATTGGCCAGGTAAGTGAGATCAGTGGTGGAGATTTGCCATTAACTCGTCAATGATCGAATCAATGCAAGTAGCTCCCGCTTAAGAACCACTGGTTAAAACTGCCGAACTTACCTTAGACACCAACCGGTTCATTAGTTTTAATTTTGATCAACTTAGTAAATAGGGCTCCACCGCGTAGCCATGAATTAAGTCCATCTTGGTCTAGTTAAAGACATGGACCCATTCAACTACAACTATTGAAGTTGAGTCTAGAGTATCCTTGACCTAATCTAATTCAACTTTTGATTAGATTTGACCAATTACTCCATTTAGTCTATTTTTTAAGCTAACCTTAGGTCTAACCCAATTATGGACCTAATTCATCTAACCCATTGACCCACAAGTTTATGCAATTGTCTTAGGTCTTAATTCACAATTCTAGACCTACTAGACAACACTTAATTCTTTTAATTAAGTACTTGGGCTGATGGGTCAGGGTTTGGCATTTTGAAAATAATTTTTAAATTTTGAAAGATTTTATTTTTATTCACCAAATGTGTTGACTCATTTCACAAACGGGTCAGCATAATTCATAAACAGCAATCCTATTGCTCATTTCATAACAGAAAATAACTCAAAATAAATCATGAATTTTTTTTTAGATCTAATCTAACACATTCATGATAAATTTTATAATTAAGTCCTTTCGTGCTTCATCAGCATGGGATATAATTGCATCAGCACCCCTACCGCCATAGGAGACCCCATCGAATGGGAAAGAGGGCCTTTAAACCCTATTTTCTCCTATGACCGGACGGTCATGGCAACCAACCCAATTAGATTACTTGCTACTTGGATCAAGTATATCTAAATATACCAATTTCAAAATTTAAATTTTAAATTTCAAATTTCAAATTTAAATTTCAAATTTCAAATTTGAGATTTCAACCAAATTTTAAATTTTAAATTTCAATCTTTGAATTTTAAATTTTAATTTGAGTTTCAAATTTCAAATTTCAATTTCAAATTTAAATTTCAATAAATTTCAAATTTCAAATTTTTAATTTCAAATTTAAATTTCAAAATTCAAATTTGAATTTCAAATTGAACTTATAGATTACACCTTAATCTATGCATGCATATGTATATCATATTCTAGAACCATGCTCTGATACCATTTGAAGCGAAAATTCAGTGTAGGGGCAAAATGGTAATTTTAAAACTTTTTCAAAATTATTATTTTACAGCAGAATTATTAATTAATCTCATTAATTAATACTAATTAACCCTACACTAGGATTAAATATGATACAACAGCATGATTTAAATTTAAAATTCAATTTGAAACAGTAAACTTTTTACTGTACTATGTTCAGAACACATCACCTTTTGGGTAGTCGATCATTGTATCTGATCACCATCGGAGGGCTCTATCATCATTTCAGCCACACTAGTGTCTGACCTCTACGGATCATCCACACGAAGCTCCCATCTGATCGGTCCTCACGAATGCTAGTTCATGATTTCACCTTTTGATGGTTGATGTTGATCGAACTCCTTCGATCGATGTGTGCCGACTCCTCGAATGCTCCAGATCATCTACACGATTGGTTGAGAGGTTGATGGATCTCTTCCTAAATTTGGTGGACTCACGACACTCGTGGCACACCAATCTCACTTCGAACCCTAGGTAGAAACCTAGGGTAACACCAAAAACCCTGTGCCCAATTTTTTTTCTTTTCTTTCTTTTTTTCCGAAAGGTTTTGGACCTTCCCTCATGCATAAGGCTTCCTCACACCCCACTTTCTTTCTCAAATTTTCTACGCACACCCCACCTCCCTATCTCTTTTAAAACAGTTCAACGTGTCTTATCCCGTGAGAGGATAAAGACGAGTGGTTACACATTTGAATTCAAATCAAATTTGAATTCAAATGAAAACCAACTCATCCCTATCCACATGTGGCATGAGAAGAGAAGGGCATGGACTCTTTGTGAGTGGAAAGGTTTCACGAGAACTCTTTCTCGTGTGAATTATGTGGCGCACAAAATGGATAAGCTTGAAGGCAAAAAAGATAAGTTATCCATTCAAATTCAAACACTCTTTGAATTTGAATGGTTAACTAATCAGCTTTATCCATCCATATGGTGCACAAAAGTGGGCTGAGAGAGTTTGCTGGGAGAAAATTTATGAGAAGTTTCTTCTCGAGAATTCAAATGGGTGCAGAGATTTAAGGTGGTGTAGGGATTCAAATTCAAATGGTGGTTTGATCTTAATTGAACCAACCTAATCAAATAGGTTAAGCACAATTAGACTAAATTAAACCTAACTTATTAGGCTTAATTAGGCTCAATAAAATCCTAATCAAATCAGAAATTGACTAAGCCCAGCCCTATCAAATCAGGGACAAACCATCTCGACGATAGGTCAACTCTTACCTAATCGGGTCAAACCCAACTGAATCCAATTCAATTGGACTTGATCCAAAATATTATTCATCAAATTGAGTTAATTAATGATCAATCATTAATAAACTTCTCATAATTATTGAGTCCAATTCGATGGGCAATCGGGTATCAAAGTCCCATCAATATGAACCTTGATCGAAGAGTTCAAATTTCAATTCAAATTTGAAATTCAAAATTTTGACCTCGGTACCCAAATATGTGGAACTCATGATTAGAAAATTCTAATTCTCAATCATAGGGTTCCAGACACATAAGACTCATAATCAGCCATCAGATCAGAAAGGAACCTCTAATGTGTGTGACCCCGCAGGTTCGAACCTAAGCCGGTAGCACAGGAACCAATTCCTGTACTAATCGAAGTACCATCTAGCAATGGTACTGCCGATCAATAGGTCGAATAGTCGCAATCCAAATATTCAGAACCTAACGTGAATATGGTTACCGTATAATTCATCCCTTTTGACCCCTGTGTTTAGGATGACTCAGGGTTAAACTGTCAACCCTGAAAGATTATCCGAATCGTGCTCAACTCAATTAGTCCTGTGACTCCTCACTAGACTATCCTGGCCAAGGTTTTGCTAAATTGAAAACGACTGTACACAGCTCCTAAACTGGTGGTCAATCCCATCTTACACACGTACTGACCGAAATCAAGTACTTGACTACACTAGCAGCCTTCCGTCACTGAATTAGAAATTCAGGTAGTCCAGTTGCCTAAGTGCAGTGAGTTACTTGCAAGTCATGTGGCGTCTCAGGTCGGAGGGACATTTATACCCATATCCCATCGAGCAAATCTTGACAGCAGAAATAGCTCCAGATCGGCACGTTCAGTGCAGATATACCATTATATCTCACCTGTATGCATACCAGTGTCTCCACACTCTTGGTTATGAGGACAACCAACCCATATGGCACACAACGACCTATGCTCGATAATATTGTCGTCCTT